>NC_048449.1:19597086-19897086 GCF_004353265.1 Vitis riparia | reverse complement strand
GGTTGGGAGAAGTTCTGGGTTGACAACTGGAACTATATTTGCTTATGCCCTTGAGTACATCGATGAGAGAGGGATGTGCCTCTTAACAGATTTGATTGTTGTTGGTGAGAACCAACAGACATTTGACCTTGAAGGAGACAGTGGAAGCCTCATTGTGTTAACTGGCCAGGATGGAGAAAAGGCAAGGCCAATTGGCATCATATGGGGTGGAAATGGTAACCGTGGCCGAGTTAAGTTGAAAGCTGGCTTACCCCTAGAGAATTGGACAAGTGCAGTTGATATTGGGCGCCTTCTAAATCTCCTTGAACTTGATCTCATCACAACTAGTGAAGGGCTCAGAGGTTTGTCCTTTCCCTAATGCCTTATATCAGTTCCCTTGTGTTTTATTGTAATATTCCTCCTTGATAGTCTAATTTTTTTTCCCTATCCCTCTCTGATTTCATCAACTCTTGCTTTTTACCGTCAATTTTTTTTTTTTTTGTTTTTCTTTTTTAGAGTTGAAGTTAGAGAAGAAATACCATAATATAATCTCAATAACGAGGGATCAATGTCATTTCAGTTGATGAACTTGTTTTGAAGGAGAATATAAGTAGTTGTATTTTCTTATTTATTCATTTATTTTTACGTTAGAGGCTGAGAAAGCATTGTTACATGAAATATTGGGTCTTTTGGGGGTATAAATGCAGTCATATGCTCAACTTGAGGAGGATAAACAAAAACCTAACACATGGACATGAAATTGAATATGGTAAAATGTAAGGGAGCTTGTGTCAGCTACATTTTTTTGTATAAAGACTCATCTTTATTTTGTGTATGTGCTGTAGTGGCATTGCAGGAACAAATGGCTGCCTCTGCAACAGCAATAGGCTCCACAGTTGGGGACTCATCACCCCAGGATAAAATGCTTCCAAAGGACAGAGCTGAAGAGAAATTCGAGTCTGAGGGTTTTCAAATCCAGCATGACCCATGGGATGATGGACTTGGCAGCCCAGATTTGAATCGACCATTAGTGGAAGCAGAGTTTCTTCTGGAAGATGGGGTGAGGGTTTGTCCTTGTTTTGAGCATCAGTTCATACCTAGCTTCCCTGAAGCACCTCCTCTCCATGAAAACATTGAACAGGCGAGGGTGACTCCTGAGAATCTTTCTGCATTGAAGCATGACACTGATGAAGATGATGGAGCAGCGATTTCATTGCAGCTAGGTGACCACGAGCCAAAGAGGACGCGGTTGGATCCTTCTTCCAATACAGGATAAACAAAATGAATTGGTCTTCTGGCCTGAGCCCAGGTACACTGTCCCTTTGCATATAGATGATATTGAGTTAGAGCAGTGAATAAGACAGCTTTGAACCAGTATTATTATAGCCTCTAGCTCCATGGCTAGCCTGACTGAATGACCTTTTTAATTCAGTTTTAGAGATATCATAGATCGGGTAACCCAACTTTTAGCTATTCAACTAGAGATTAATCATATCCTCAGCCGGTTAGAGTTCGTTAATGCATATTAGAAATGATGCTCTAAATCAAGTAGAAGAGTGATTAGGAGAAAAACTGTATGCCAAAGATGCAATTAGGACCCAAGAAGGAAAGAAAAGAAAGGTTGAATAGTTTGAATCCAAGTTAGTACTGGGAAAGCAAAAAGGAATGATTGGGAACCACATAGGGACTCAAACATCCTATTAAACTCTGAACTTAGTGAGCATTTGATAAAACTTAATATTTAATGACTAGTGACTTCACATGATTTGGAGGTATAAAAAGCTTTTACTACCTCAAATATTAAAATTTTTTAAAGTGATTTTGAAGATATAAGGTAAATATATACTTTTTGTACAAGATATTCTACTCATAAAATATTTCTTATTTTCAAAACAAAAAATAGGAATTGAATCTCAACAAATGATTAGTGCCTGTTTGATAGTGATTTTAGAAAGCGCTTCTAATATTTTTAACACTTTAAAAATTTTATCATTCAAGTGTTAGAAAGGCTAGAAACGTTTTGTAGAATTACTACCAAACACACTCTTAATTTTCTAATTCTATTTTTTGTTTTGCAAAGTGATATAAAATAAATGAGAAAAAAAATGAAGAAATAGAAAGAGATTAATAAATTTATGCTCCATGACATATGTATATCGTATATCTTAACTTAGAATTATTATATCTCATGCTATATCTCGTCTTGTCTTAGGTTGATTGCAAATTCAAGTTAGACAAATGATGGGCTTTACATATTGGACGGAATTGTATGGTGAGGAGAAAATTTGAAACATTTAAGCGACGATGGTTATCAACTTCTAAGGACTCGAGGATCAACTCTCCTTACTCAAATTACAACATAACTCGAACATAATCTAATGTTTTGAATCATCAACTAGAATGTTATGAGAAGAATGCTATGGTTTTATGTATACATTGCCTAATAGAAGAGTGCATTGAAGTATACATAGTGTATACAAAGACACCTCATGTCCATACCAATTGCAGGGGTCTACAAAAAAAACAACCCTTATCCACTATTGAGCTCAACCAGATGATGAACGAGTCTAACATAGACAACGAATCAACTTCTATTAATACCACTTCAATGGAAGAGTAATTGATTGAGAAACACAGGTAAATCTTAAAATGTCGATAATAAATGAAATCAAGATATTAGTTTTACAAATTTGAAATCTTTTTGTCATTTTTAATCAATTAATCCAAATAAAAATCAAGAAAGAACCCAAATTCTGTAGTTTTAGCTTGCGTAGAAAACACAGAAAAAAAAAATTATTTTAAAAATGTAAGTATTTTCTAACTCTTAATTATTTAAATGGAAGAGGAAAAAAAAAATCGAAAAACATGTAATAAAAAAATTTTGATTTTTTTTTTTATTGTTTGCTAATGTGGCATGACAGATCTTATCAATAATTAATTGACTATAAAAAGTAAATAAAATAATAAATTGTAAAATTTTCTCAAATCATTTTGAAATCCCTCTTTTATTTTATTTTATTTTAAAAAAACTTATTTTTAAATTGTGAGTTGAAATACTGAAAACATATGAAAATCTTGTGGATCATGATCCCCATAAAATAAATGATAGAATTTTCTAGTGGATGGATCGAAATGCATCATTGTATCATCTGAAAGACAACATTCAAAATCCTAATAAAATTAAGTTTTGAGTTTGAAAACTATTCTTGAAAGTAGTTTTCCAACTTACAAAAGTATTTTGGCAAATATTTTACTAAAAATAGTTTATTTTTTTTTTTTTTATGAAGTTATGTTATTATTTTTTAAATAAAATTGAGGCAATTCAGTTGTTTATTGTGAACTTTTCTAAGAAATGATTAAAAATATAAAGAATATTTCAAAAAATTTTATATGGATGAAAATAAACCAGTAAGGGATGAGTTTGAGTTTTTTTTTTTTTTTTTTTCAAAAAACTTGGAACGGGTTTGAATATTGTCTTGTCATATTCAACTCAACTCAATTACAGATTTAATTAAATTAAAATTTGTTTTTTTTTTTTTTCATTTTTCCATTTTTAACACAAATGACTTAAAAAAGCTACTCCTCAAACAAAATAAGTTATAAAAATATATAACTTATTTTTAACGTAATTAAAAAATTTAGAAAAAACAAAAATTAAAAAAAAATAAAAATAAGCATGGTGTGGCAATTATGGGAAATTCTCGTATCATTTCTATTCCGTCCTATTTAAATCTTTAATTAGAAGAAGATGAGAATGAATTTATATAAACGGAACAAGAGATCAGCATGAAATTGACTCATTCTGAATTTTAACGTTGTTCTCTCTATTAATTAATAAAGAATAAGTTGGGATAACTATTTTTCATATTTGAGTTTCCAAATAAAATTATGTTTCTAAAAGCAATTAAAAATTGTTTTTAAGAATTATTTTGAGAACTATTTTCGAAAACATGGTTAATCAACTCCAAATTTCTTTATTCTTATCCTCATTCCTAGTATGAACTCTAAATATAGTAATAGCTATTCTCATTCCTCATAAGAAGTGATAAATAGAAGATGGAATGAATTTGCTATTCTTGTTTCCAATTCCAACTTCCAAGGACACCATAAATGTTGGTAAAAACAGCACAAAACTATTCAAATTTCATTGTTCACTCAATGCAGTTTTGCTCTCAACATGCACTCAATTGAAACTACAATACAAACACCCAAGTGGGTCCATTTGAATATCAACAAACAATTGAATCACTGCATCAAACTATAGTTTGTTAATTAATTCCTCCACCAACATCGAAACATCATTTCTTGGCAAGATTCCTTTGGAGAATTTTATTGAAATGTAGGCATCAAGAATCATATAACACAACAAAACCCCAAGTACATGGCAAAAAATAAACTGTTGCATCTTCACAAACAGTGAGTTAGAAACTTAGACAAGAAGAGATTAATTACCAACAACTATAGAACAAATGCATAGAAAAAAAACCCCGAATATCACCTCCCAAATAATCCAGAATGAAGCTGCAGCCTACCATGGACAGATTAAGCTTCTAAACTAGTCGAATACTTCATCATTGGCGTGGCCTCAGAGCACGTAGAGCTCGGCCAGTTCTTCTAAGGACTCAGAACTGAGGTTTGGATCACCATTCTCAAGCATCCACAAGAGATGATCAAAGAGAACCACCTCACACTTCACCAGTAAAGCCTCTCCGGGCCTTTGCTTTGATTTATCAATGAGGGCGTTCAAGAGAGGGTGGTTTAAGTACTTAGAACTTATCATGTATCTCCTTTTTGAGCTCCCTACCAGTATGGCTTCCCTGTGTTCTTCTTCATGCATGTCTCCCCATACATTTTCTCGGGTGGATTTGGATCTCAGGCTGCTGTAGGATGAAGATCTCCCAAGCTGCCTTGACAGGGTCTTGCACTTCCTGAGTATCAAGTTGATCTTCTTCATCTTCTGCTGCTTCTTCTTCTTCTTGTAAGGAATGAACAGATCAAAGTGGATGAAATAAAAGGAGAAGCTCCATATAGAATGAGGGAATGAAGAATTGGGTGGTGTGAAGTGGGTGCAATGTCATTGTTTCTGGGTGCTTGGATTGTGGGAACCACCTGCAACAAAACATTTTTCAAATGATATCAACATGCCATCTTCTATTTGTAGCTTTGGGCCACAAGTCATGTGTCCAAGTTGCCACAATATGTACTGTTCTTCCTTTTTTTTTTCTTTTTCTTTTTTCATTTACTTTCTTTTTATAAAAATAATAACAATAATATTATTTGAATTGTGGGTTTTAACCACTTTAGTGGATTGAGTGTCACAATCCAACTAAACTCTTGTTCATTCTTTCTATCATGGATTGGTTTTAGGTAAGAGGGTTGGATCTGATACCAACAGTTTTTGTGGGCATGGAGGAGAAAATCAGACCCAGTACATTGAGTTGAGGATTTTTATTTTATTTTTAATAAAACTTTTAATATACTAAATTTGTCACTCTTAAGGAAGGATTTTCTACTAATAATTTTGAAAATATTGTAGTTACCCAAAAATCCCCTCATGGAATGATTTTTCATATGCCTTTTCCATGACTTGACTCAAAGAATTGGTGGGTTTAAGGAGAAAACTAGGCCCTGAAGGTGAAGGGGGATGGGATGGTCCCATAAATTAAACCTAAAGATAGGGAATTTTGGTTTGTTTCTTTCAAAACGAAAAGGCAATTTTGCTCCCTACCAACCAAACGGGGTGACCCCTGATCTCAAAAGATAAGAAACGCTGAAAAGATAAAGGCATCTCAGATACTTAAGCATAACTCTAACTCTAATGTAATAAAAGCCCACTTCATATGTATATAAAATTCAATTAAATATGAGACAACTTAATGCTAGAAATAGCTTCCACAATAAGTGATGATATCCTCTCTTTAAAATGAGGATTTGTTTGGGAGCTATACTTGGAAATAGTCTTTCGTTACCAAAAAAAAAAAAATGATTTTTTAGAAACATTGTTATAATAACAAGTTTATTTTTCTAGGGCAAATTTTTTTTAGGTTTTTTTTTTTTTTTACATTATTTTAAGAAACAATTGAAATATAAAATAATAATAATAATTTAGGACTTATTTGGTAACTATTTTCGAAAATAGTTTTGAAAAATAATTTTCGAGAACATTTTTTAAAACTATTCTTTAATTTTTTATACTGAGAACTTCAAATATTTTAAATTTATTTTTAATATTTTTAAATATATTTTAAAAATAATTTTTATATCAAGTACTTTATTTTTAATCATTTCATATACTTGTATAATTATTTTCCAAAATAATTCTTCGAAAACAAGTGAAAACAACAAAAGACAACTAAAAGATGTTTTATGAAAATGCCATGTTTTTTTTTTTAAGAACATAAAATAAAAATAAAAAATAATTTCTAATTATCAAACATGTTTATATATATATATATATATATATATATATATATATATATATATAAGAATAGAAAACTATTCTCAAAAGTTGTCAAACAAGTCTTACAAACCCTTTTATGATCAAGTATATAATACCTTTGTAGAGAATAAACCGAGAGAATTGTTTTTCTTATTTGAATTTTTAAATAAAATTTTATTCTTGAAAATTGCTCTTAATAATTGTTATCAAAAATTGTATTTTTAGAACTAATTTTAAAAATATTACAAAACAATTCCTTAACTTCTTAAAAAGATGATATAAGCTTGACATGTTACAACTTTTAAATTCTAACATCTTGATAAACAAGAACTTTTAAAGTATTATCAAACACAAAATAAATAAGGTTTTATTATGGGTTAACTTCATTCATCTTCTTACTATTTTAATTAAATACATCTAACCTCCATAAGTTTGAAAATTTACCATCAACCTCCCTTATTTTGAAAAAGAAGTAAGATGAATGAAAATAAAAAATGAAAATGATAGATAAAGTATTTGATGAAATTTTAAATCTATAAAGACTAGATGTATTTAATCGAAACCTCGAGTGAATGAAATTAACACTTTTATTGTTAATATACTCTTTTAAACCTCACAAACTCCGGGCTAACTTACCATTATTGCAACATGTTAATTGCTTAAAAGCTTTTTGATTATTAGAGAGCTTTACACAACGTTTAGCCATGCATAGAAGCTTTTTCATTATTATAGAGCTTTACAAAGTGTTTAATTATGCATGGAACCATTTTAAAGAAAACATTTGCACTCAAATGCTATGTTTGATTTAAAGAATTTTTTTTTAAGAAAAATGATTTTTTTTTTTTTCCTGTTTGATTTTATTATGAAAAAAAAATGTGAGAAAAATAAAATAAAATGCAGTTAAATTAATTAAAATTTTTATAATCTTAAATTATTTTAAGTATATATAAGAGCTAAAATAAATAAAATTAACTTAAAATAGTATATAAAAATAATTTATTGGTTTTAAATTTATTTTATATTTTCTTTTATTTTTTTATGTATTTATAAATACATTTCAATATTCAAGAATACATTATCTTGGGACTTTAAAAAAAGTACTTCATTGGGAACGAAAAGAGACATTAAAGTTACATTACTTAAACTTATCGAAAATTTGAATATTAATCAACCTATAAATTCCATTTTGACTTCAAATGTTATATTTGGTTTTAAAAATGAAGAAAGAAAAAAAAATACTAAAAAAATTATTTTCCCATATTTGATTATATTATAAAAAATAAAAAATTAAATATAACTAAAATTAGTTAAAAAGTTACTTATTTTCAAATTATGTAATCTTTATATAAAAAAGATAAAAAATAAAAAATTAAATAATATATAAAAATAATTTATTAAATTTAAATACATTTTTCATTTCCTTTCACTTTTTTTTTTTTCTTCCACTTTCCTTTTTATTTTCTTTCCATAGCATTTTCCTCAACATTTTGGAAAACATAGCCTTAGATAAAAGTTAGATTTTTCTTTTTTATTTTTATCATTTTATATTCAAATAAAATATATGTAAATAAAACTTAACTTTAAAACAAGCTTTATACTAACATTTGAACTAACAAACAGACAAACAAACAAATGAGACCTAACCTTCTAAATTTTACAGAACCATTGCAGATGGTCTCAATGTGTTGCACAAGAACAATAGAAAGAGCCATCTGTTTGAGAAAAGTGCCCCACAGGCATGGAAGATTTGAGCAGATGCCTTGTCCCTAATGGTTATATGAAAATGGGTATGCACATGCACATTTTTGTCTTAAAGCTTAACACCATTCCAAATGGTTTCCTCATTAGGGCTCATGCTTGCCCTTTCACAACTCTATACATCCTCTTGCGTCCCAAATGCAATATGCCAGATCTGCCGTCTCTAATTCTATCCTAAGTAAATTATTGCACACCAATCCATTCTAAAGCTCAATCATTCTCCTTGGTTTCTATGTCTTTCTACAACCACCACACAGCTGGAAATTGGAAATAATCAGTGCCCAATAAAAAACATTATTAATCCATAACCTCATAGTTTAAGCTTTTTTATTAACTTCATAATACAGGTTCTGAACCCATCAACAGTTCAAAACCAGTGTTATTTTCTTCCATTTCTCATCTTGGAACAAACAGCACTGAGGAATAAATCACATCCTAAAGAGGACCTACAATAAAGGAAAATGATGGATGTGACAAGGATAAAAACTGGTGACTTGTATACTTTTATGTTTGGGACTATGGAAAATAGATAGAAAAATCCTAGTATTAGGGTTTGATCATTGAATGTGATCTTAGATTTTCTTAAAGAGTGTAGATTTGGGAAGTGATAAAGCTTGTTTTCAGCTTAGCTTCCAAGTGAAAGCTTCAGGACTTTGTGTTTGCTTAAAGGCAAAAAACATCATCAATCAAATCAATAAAGATTCAAAACAGGGCAACAGCCTTAATCATCACAAATAACACTATAAAGTTGAAGATAAAGACATCTCATCATTAGTCTATACAAATTGCATACTATTTCACCCTATTTCGTTTAATTCCTTTTGTCTCTAATTTATATTTGTCAACATCAGATTACTTATGACTCTAATCATGTGAATATTTCCCAGATTTTTTCTTTAAATTTCAGCAGCTTAATCAAATCAGCACATATATTGGATTTTTCAAATATACTGACAAAACAAAGCAAGTAAAATCTTTCCCTCAAGTTGGCCATAAAACAGTTAACTGAACAACAGTACCTGATTGTTACAAACTTAGGCCTTTCCTAAGCTCACGTGTGGCACTTAAACAATTTAACCATTTGATGTTGCTAAGTCAGCCTTTCCCTAACCTTTAACTTGATATGTTAAGCAATGCTACATGACTTGGTAGCTAGGATGCGAAACAAAG
Source organism: Vitis riparia (assembly GCF_004353265.1). Classification (NCBI taxonomy): domain Eukaryota; kingdom Viridiplantae; phylum Streptophyta; class Magnoliopsida; order Vitales; family Vitaceae; genus Vitis; species Vitis riparia. The sequence continues at coordinate 19,887,740 of NC_048449.1, read as the reverse complement.
GTAACACCAAAAAAAAGGAAGCTTTGTATTGTACAAGAATGCTTACAATGCTAGGAAGCTTTCAACTTGCTTGGTGTCTTGGCCAAATGAGGTAACCTCCTTATTCTCTAGAAACACCTATACAAATCCTATATACAAGTATTTACAAGAGTACTCTGGAACTCTCTTAAATGCCCCGCACACTTCCCTTACCTTTCATTCTTGCGTAGAGATGTGTGGACATATCTAGGCTTCTCTAAAAGCTTCCACACTTCTCCACTAGTAACTAAGTGTAGATGACTCTAGAAGGTTTCAAAAGCTTCCTGCTCTCTTGTATAAGTTCAAGAAAGGGTCATTTGAGCAGGTTATGACATGATATCCAAATATTAAGGGGGAAAGAAGGAAGAAAAAACTTAATATCTTTTTAGTATTATTGACTTCACTGTTTCCTCTTAGTTTAGTTTCCTGTTAAAATTACTTAGTTTTACAAAGATGTAACCAACTGGATTCACATCAGTTAAAGTATTTCCTCAACAAGCAAAATTTCTGACTTCCCTCTGGACATAAAAATGAAAGAATACCTTACTGTTTTGCGGTCAGCACAGGCCTTTCCATCTAAGACAATCCCATTCATCAGGAACTTCCAAGATCATATAAAATGAGCTATATCCTGAATTGTCTACCAGCTTGATTGGGTAAAGCAATGAGAAGCAATATTGAGGTCAAACATTGAAACGAAACAGCATTACATCTCCTTCTTGTACAATGTAATCTTTCCCCTCGGATCTCAACTGTCAAACACCAATAGTTTCAGCAAATCAGCATGTATCTTTGAGGAAAAAAAAAGTTCTTCATGCTTGTGTGTGCACATGCATAAGTTTGTGAATGTGGTGTGCCTTCTTTTTATCAGAAATAAAAACTCATTTTATAGGCTGAATTAGAAAGTACAAAGATTATATCATTCATAGAAATACAAGATCTGATAAAAAAGGGAAGAACAAAATGCTGGAAGAGATGACATCCACCAAAGAGGAGAAAAATGAACAAGAATATAAAGGCAAAAGCCCCTGGTAGAACAAAAAAACCAAAACAAAGACCATAGAGCAAGGAGGCATGAACTCGCCAACAAAACCTCCAAACTAGAAGCACCGTGCTCCACCAAATAATCTGTCAAATGGTTGGTGGAGCGTGGAATCCATAAAAAGGAGTAGCTTAGCTCAGAGGATAACCCAAATTTCCTCCACCACAAGAAATCCAACTTCCAAGGACCTCTTTTTTCTGTTGAGAAGCACAGAAAAATTTGTAGTTGAATTTCCCACAAAGGAAATTGCTTGAACCCAAAGCAACATTAAGGATATGCATTAGCAAACCCATTTTTAACACAGGATCTTTCGGCCAGTCCTATGTGATGGGTGGATGCAAGGTTACTTTATTAACACCAATGTTGATGATGGGATCTACAGTTTTTCATTTTATTCCAAATCCATCAAATTGCTGGAAAAAATGTAGGAAAGAGAAGAACTTTTTAATACTAAGACTTTTCATTGTCTGGGACGCTAGAAACACAAAGATATTTGATCGACCAAATATAGGATAAGCGTTGACCAATTTTCTTAAAAGTTTAAGATTATAGGATTTGGACCCACAATGTAAATCATGCATTCTAACACCCTCCCTCACATGTAGCCCCTTTGGGTTTACATGTAAGCTTAATAAAGTGGAGAAATAAAATGACCTCTTTTAGGCTTAATAAATTGAGGAAATAAAGATGCGGTAAGGTTCGAACATATGGCTTCCCACCAAACAAGACTCTTATTTCATGTTAGACAATCAATTTTCCTAAATGAAAGTTCAACATAGAGAAATACATTATTGTAGTTGCATCACTAGGAATTTCTTTGTGACCATGTGGTTAGTTGGTTTTGTTGTGGTGTTGGAATTGGGATTTGAGAGTTTGAATAGCTTTTTGAAACTCTGCTAAATTAGGAGGGAATGGCATAAATGGAGGTCTTTTCATGCAATTATCTTTTGCTATTATAAGGTTTAGTCATGCCAAAGTACTACATGTTGAAATTTTATGTTAAAACGCTGAGCTAGTAATCATATCAACAGGCAAGAAAGAAATGTGAGAAGCTCTGGTTGGTTAGGGGTCATTTTACAATATGGTTTTAGATTCACAAGTTCTCCCTGATACTCCTCAAGGGAAATAATTATAAACTGTGACATAATTTCACAACATTTGCCTAAATAACCATCTCTCAACACTATTGCAAAATCAATGAAAAGAAAAAAGAAACTGCCATTGCAGCTCTCCTTTTTTGTTTTTTGAGGCTTTGGTTTGAATGGACCAAGTTGGGAATTATTAGTTGTGTACTTTGGTGGGCCCTTTTTCTAGTCCTTTTATATATATTCTCATTTTAACTACCAAAAAAAAAAGAATTATTTGTCACAGGAATTCTAAGTATTCCATACAATATATACATAATACTTGTAATTTCAAAAATAAACATATATACAATTTCCTTTAACTCAAAAATTATATTGGAAGTATTATCTTAGTAGAGTTTGAAGGATACCTCATCTTTCTTTGTAAAGATTCCCTTTCCTTAATAAAATGTTGTTTCCTATCAAAAAAATGTCTTATCATGCCTAGCTTCTTGATCTTAGAAGAGAAGTTGAAGTTATGATTGAGAAAGGTTCAGAACTAATAATCAAAGGTCAAAACATCAAAACTGATGGAAATATTAATAATGCAAATATACAGAAACATCCATGACAATATCCACAAAATGTCAAGGTGCCTTGGCCAAATAAGGCCACCTTCTATTTATAAGAACCTATGGAATTCTTTGGAACCCACAAAGGTTCCACTCTACCCTAAAATTCCCTAGAATTCTCTATACAAAGGCTATGTACAAGTATTTACAAGAGACCTCTAGAACTCTCTAAATAGTTTCACACACTCTTCCCTTGTCTTCCACCTTAGTGTAGAGATATGTGGACATCTCTAGGCTTCTCTAAAACCTTCCACACTCCTCCACTATTGTAGATAACTCTAAGAGGTTCCAAAAGCTTTCTATTCACATATATATATATATATATATAAGCTTAAGGAAGGGTCATTTGAGAAAGTTGTGACAATATGCCTTAGAACAAGTGAAATGTCTTCTCTTTCTTCCACCTATTCATTGCTATTTAAAAAATATTGGCAATATTTTGTCAAAAGGATATATCTCCTTACGTTACTATAAATGGGCAAGTGAAACACACGGAAACAAAAGTATGAGGTTCCATAAGAGTCAGCAAATGTGATATAACATGTTTATGTGCAATTGCAAAACCCTCTCTAAAAAAAAATTGTGCCAAAGATAAAGCAACCAACTCACAAGTCCTTTTTCCCTAGCAGCTGCAAGTGAACCAGCAGCAACAAAATCATCATAAGCCACCTGATGAAATAAAACCATTAAATATTCACCATTCATTATATCAGCCTTGGGGAGATATCATTATAACAATTTTCAAGAATGAAGTTTACCGTCTCAGCTCGTATGAAACCCTTCTCAAAGTCTGAGTGAATAACTCCAGCAGCTTGAGGTGCAGTCATTCCTAACAAAAACCAAACGAAGTTCAATAAATAGCAGTCAAATATTTGTTTTCCATTGACCAGTAGCAGTTCAATACAATCTCCACCAACAGGAAATTGACCATATAACATCAGATCAATACAAGGGTACAACCTTCATTAAAACTACCAAAGAGTAAGTAAAGGTCTAGTACAAAGAATTCTGTTATGGTTTTTAGAATATAATTCGCTACAAGAATAACCAAAACTAACCTGCAAGTATGGTCCATGCTTTTGTTTCCTACATACAACATGAAAACAATTTAAAACAAGTAGTTATGAAAATAATAATAACTAAATTGGAAAATGCACTTTGGAATTGTCTTTATCACCTTTTCGCCAGAAGTAAAATATGTACGCAGCCCCAAAAGGCTATACGTTGCTCTAATAAGGTTTCCAAGGCCACTTTCACTGACACCAAGGGATTTCAGAAATTCTGTTCTTTCTTCAGATGGAAGTTCAGTAAGTTCTGACTCAACCTGCAATAACATGCTTCCCAAATTTAATTATCTAATTTGGAGGTAAGCAACCTAAACACTTGTATCAGCATTTGGCAAAAGCTAATGGAAACAAAAAGGAAACAATTCTTTTACAGGTAAGCACAAACTTATTATATTAGTAAAGGATGAAATATTGAGAAATAACTAGCTTTTCTCCCTTCACACATGCAAAACAAAACCCTCTCGAGAGAAAAACTTAAAAAAACAATTTGAAAGAAATACAGGTAAGCACATGTCCATAATCCTTTTTAGTAATCAAGAATGAAAAAGATTATGTTCAAAGGTCCATTCAACCTGTGCTGAGATTGTTACAATTCCAGATAGCAACTCAGATGAAAGGTTCATCACTTCTTTAACATAGGGATTACTTCCAGGCTCAGCTAAGTCAGATTCTGCAACATTAGCCACATATATGATTGGTTTCATTGTAAGCAAACAAAGATGCTTTATAGCATCTTTCTCAAAATCGGTTAAAGTTACTGATCGTGCTGGTTTTCCATCCATAAGTGCTTCCCGAATTCTTTCCAGGGCTGATTTCTCAGCTTCCTCCTGAAATTAAGAGATTGCAGCTGTATATTTAAAACTACTATTGCCTTGGGCTAAAATAAATATTGAAAGAAGGTTATCGATGAAACATTTACTCATGTAGTAACTTGAGACATGGAAATTATCCTACCTTCAGTTTAGATTGTGAATCCTTTGCTTTGCCTTTTTTCAGCTTCTCCATTCTTTTCTCTATCTGCATTTCTTGTAGAAGGTGCAATTTAGTTCTATCAGTTCACCCTATCATAATATGTTATTGATGTATGTTGAAGACAAACAGAAGTTTCTATGTGTTATAGGATATGTTGAACAGTCCAGAAAATACAATTCCTATGATGAAAAGCGCAAATCATACAGCAAAATTACATGACATGGCTACATCAGACAACAAAATTATAAATATTATGCAATATTCGATAGGAAGATTTCATGTCATATCCACTAAATAGCAAGCAAAGTCATGAGAATGCCACCCTCATGAAAATCACATAGTGCTGGTAACTGGTATTTAAGTAATTCCAGAATTGAACTTCAACTGGGCAACAACCTCCCAGTGGCATACCTGATCTAAATCTGAGAAAACTAGCTCTAAGTTGATGACATCAATATCAGACTTTGGATCAACTTTCCCATTCACATGAACAATGTCATTGTCCTCAAAACAGCGTACAACCTGAAATTATAATCAACAGCTCAATAATTAACCAACGAACAGCAGGCCTTTATAACATAATACAGAAAAGGAATGAACAAAAACACTCTCCAAAACGATATGCATGATCTTCATGACATGGCTTTTACAACTTTATCTTCACATTATGAATGATAGTACATGCTAATGGATAATTCATCTGATTGATCAATTAAAGATAACTCCAAATAAGTAAAACATATAACAAAAACTTTGTAGTCCATGCAATACAACTTGGTTTCTTCATTAAAGGATGAACCCTTCACATCCATTTATATGAGTCCGCAAACATCTCCATAGAAAACCTGATAGTTCCACATGCAAACTAGTTTGACAAAGCTTTATGATGATTCATATTCAGTCATTCAGCACTCTCTGCACTGCAATTACAAGTCCGGTTGTATGAAATAGCCAATAGTTCAAAAGGTGCTCAAAGTATTTATTGAATGGTTTGCCAGATCTAGCATTGGATAAGAATAGCAACTTCTCATGAAGATAGCTTTCCTAGTCACTTCATTTCCCCTTTCCAGCCTATGTGAGTGCGTGAAAATAATTATTTGTATTTGAGAGTCATGGCCGTAGTACTAAGAGGAATTTCTGCAGTTGAGTAAATTGAAACAGTTAAGGCATGGAATGGTGAGGAATGACTACCAGGAAATACAAGGCATGTAAAAATTGTAAAACAGCACTCTACAAGGATATGCATGTTGCAAGGATGCAGTTACAAGGTCACCCATGTGTATTCAGTAGGCCTGAGTTCAAACTTCTATTTCTCCCACATGCAAGAAAATGAAACTGTTACCAACCTTCATTTACATCAAGCAGCCCCAATTTGTAGACAAGATCACTATCCCAGTAACTTCTTGAGCACCAGAATTTCAAAAAATATTCCCCTTCTTCAAATGTTTCAAGCATAAAATTACTAAATCTAAAACACACCAGTGTTCTTGAAAACAAAAGCATGATGTAAGGAAATTTCAATCCCTACTAAGTGAGGCAAGGCCAAAGGGCATAAGACAAGATTAGTTTCTCTTAAACACAGAATACAATTCATTCAAAAACTCCTACTGAAAACCAACTTCTTCACAACTTTAACAACTCATGTCCCACTTACAGCAAACACCTGCTAATTCCTAAGTTCCTAACTTCTATACAACCCAATATCCACTGGCAAAAATTGACAAATCCATGGACCTACTACCCAGAAATGAAAAGTAGACACCTCAAATGACCAATCTAAGTGTATGCATTTCAAACTAGCTATTGAAACAATGGTGGTCTTTTAAGTTTCAGAACCCAGGTGTGCTAAAGGTAGACCCTAAAAATTTTCAACCACTACTAAGGCCACACTGACATAACCATTTCAGTTAACATAGAGCAAAAATATACATTTGCTAAGTTCTATCATATTTTCACAAAGAATCCAACTTAAGAGAAATTAAATGTTTATCAATATAACCACAAGCATCTATAGAACAATAAAAAAAGGAAGGAAATGAGGCAAAAACTTAACCATGGTGTAAACATGCAAAAAGAAAAATAGACAAAGTAAATAATTCCTTTCTGAACCATTAAAAAAATAGTGCCATTCTGAATTTCTATCTACAAGTTTTCCTGAATCATGTCATTGTTGAAACTAAAAAACAGGCAAAAGATTCCATAAAATAAAAGGAGTAAATCATTTTAAACAGGAACAAAAAACGTCAATGCATGAAGGTAGACAAGAACCTGAAGTATGGAGTCCACTTCCCGAATATGTGATAAGAACTTATTACCCAAACCCTACAATTGAAAGATTGAGTTTTCGAAAATTTGTTAAGTTGAATAACTTAAAAGTAAGACAACCGAAAAGGCAAACTATGAATATCAAAAAAACACAATACTACAAGAAATCAAGAAACTTTCACCTCCCCTTGACTGGCTCCCTTTACAAGCCCAGCAATATCTACAAATTCTATAGATGCTGGAACTGCTCGTTGAGATTTGCTGATATCAGAAAGTACATGGAGGCGTGGATCTGGAACAGCAACAATCCCTACATTTGGCTCTATTGTACAAAAGGGGAAATTTGCAGCTTGAGCCTTCCCATTTTCAACCTGAAATATGTTATCTTATTAATACTAGATGCCTGATTAAAAAAAAATTAAAAACTGGGAAGCAGAGCAAGAGAATCAGTTAGCAATATAACAAATAAAAATAAAGAGAATAGAAAAAAAACAAAAAACAACAACTGTAGTATCATGTTGGCTATTAATTCAGAGAGGTAATTCAGGACATATTAGAACCTCATGCACTAGATTAAGGCATTTGCTATCATAATTGGAATCAACTGTAGTCCTTCAGCTGATAAGAATGCATGTGATTGTATAACCATCTCAAGTCCATAACTTTGTAACTAGATGGTAAATACCAACAGTAAACATTTATGATATATCAATAATGTTGAAGCCCAGAAACAAAAATGATCCACATTTTTTTGGTACACTGGAAAAATACTATTCAAAAAGAGATACCATCCCAGAACCACATGAACATCCACTTGAGGATTTATGTAATAAACACGGCCCAGATCTTACATATATAGCTAGCCAAAATCCTACTTAATATCAAGGCATCTCAACAAAGTAGGAAGGATCAACCAAGTCTCCCTGACTACATAATCTATGCACCGAAAAAATTGCTTAATTGAGGGACTAAAACACAAATTCAAGTTCTGATTTGCTTACAAATAAGGCAACACAAAATGCCAGTAGAGGACCTGTGTTTTCAATTTCCAAACAGTGAAAATCCCAAAACTCAAAATCTTATGCCATTTGTTTTTTTTTTTTTCTCTCTTCACAACAACCACAGAGTCTATGAATAACAACAACACCTACAGATAGACATTCAAAGAGAAGTAAAATGAAGCACATCTCTTGTTCGGTTCAATAAATAAACTGACAGAAAAAGCAAACAGAGGCTCTATTCTCTCCATTTCCCCGTTTGGTTGCCCAGAAAACCGAGAAACATAGGCTTTTCCATTTCTGATATCCTAAACAAAGACAAACCTAAAATCAAAAACTCAAAACCTCAATTTCTTTGCTTTGCCTTCATTTCTCCCAACAATCAATCAGTGTTTCGTTAACAAATAAGCTAACACAAAATGCAAGCAGAGGCCCTATTTTACCAAGCTCTTCTATTCCTAATATCCCAAATAACGAAAAATCTAAAACCAAAATCCTCAAATATATTGCATTTTCCCACGACAACAAGCTGAATTCACGAGAGAGATTACGAAGGGGCTTACAACGGCGTTGAAGAGAGTGGATTTGCCAACGTTAGGGAGTCCGACGATGCCTGCCTTCAAGCTCATGCTTATCTTGGCCGAAGAAGAAGAGGAAAAAGGCTTGGGAAAGGCATGGAAGAACAGAGACTGTGAAGGACAGAGGATTGGAGATTTTGTGAAGAAAGAAGACTTGAATGGGAAGGCCAAAGTTGGAAGGAGAGTGTGGCATGCTGTTCTCGCCATTCTCCACTCTCACTTCTTCTTCTTCAATAGGCCGAAAGAAATGAGGGGCAAAGCCTCCTTCGTCCCCTTCTCTATCTTTGTTGAGAACTGCTTCAATTCCACTCTATGGAGGCCACACGCTCCTTCTCATAGATTTCGAATGCTTCACAAAAATAGCCTTCCACCAAAATTAAGGTGAAATTACGAACATTAACCCTTTACCCCCCTCCCTATTCTATGTCCAACCAAAGCAAATTGGATCTTTGGTATAAACAAATCAAATCCTTCGCCCAAGTAAGAATTTTTAACGTATATAAGCATTTCCGATTGACCACTGTTTTGTATGCCCCCATACAGCAAGGTTAGTGATTTTGATATGCGACCGTCTAATAAAACTTAATACTTATTATTCGATAATTTAAATTAATTTTAAGTTAAATTATACTTATAAGTTATTAATTTAAAATTTATTACTTAATTTTTCTTTTAAATATTAAAGTTGTTCGATATATTTTATTTAAATATATTTTAAATCATCAAATTAACATATTTATCCTAAAAATTTATAATTAAGGTAAAGCAGATTGAGTAAAAGTGAAAATATAGAGTAATAAAAGAGATCGTGAACATAATTATGATGAGTGAGGGTAAAAATATAAAATGAAGATATAAACTTAAGAATAAATTAATTATTTTTATTTTTTTACTTTAAGTTATATTACCAAACATACTTAATTTTCTTAATAACTTAAATTAAGTTCTTAAGTTGTTTTAAGTTATTAAATTGGTTTAGGGAACATCCACTAGTATAATCCTATTCGAGCCATAATTATGTCAATTACCATAACAAATGGGTTGACATGGGTCATGTTACTTTTTCAACTCATCAAATCTGTTTATTTAATTGTGTTAAAATGACATGTTTATGACTCATCATGTTTCATGGTTTAACCATTTAAATGTATTAGTTTTATATATTTAAAAATTATAAAAATTAAACATATTCTTTTAATTATAAATGTAATATAATTGAAGTAATATTTTATTATAAAGATTAAAACATTTTATAATTAAAAAATTAAATTACATAATAAACAAGTGCAAAATTGAAATTTTAATTTATTTTTTATATAAGTAAACACATTATAATTAGATTTAAACACTTAAATTAAGTAAGATTTTAGAAATTAAAAGTTGAAAGTTGAAGTAGCCAAAAAATATTTTAGATTTGATATTTTATAAATTTAAATTTAAATTGGTTAAAATGTTATGATTGTTGTTAATAGGTTTTCGATACAAGCTTTTATCATATGGTATTAGAGCACTTGATAACCTAGTATTTATGTTTATGTCTCAATTTCTTGTCGTGGAAACTATTCAACTTAGAGCAGGGCTATGCTTATGGCTTTGAGTGCAAAAAAAACAAGTCAATTTCATTAATGGTTTAATTCACAAAGCGTTCTCAATAAATCCAAATTATAGAGAATAAATCCAAATTAAAGGGCCTATTTAACCATGTTTTTTTTTTTTTTTTTTTTTTTTTTTTTTTTTTTTTTTTATGTTTTGTGTTTTTAAAAATTGTTTTTAAGTTAGAGAATTAAAAACATTTTTTTTAATTTTATAAAAAATAAGGTACCTGGAAAATTATTTTTAAAAATAAAAAATAAAAAACTTGTTTGAATAATTTGTTTTTAAAAATAATTTTTGATTTTGATTTTTTAAATAATATTAATTAAATGTAATTCAAGTTTTATTAAAAATGAATTTGGACTGTGATTATAAATAAATTAAAAAATGAATAGTTTTTAGTAAAACATGAATAGTAATATTATAATAAAATCATAAATTATATTTTTTAATAAAAATATACTATTTTAGTATATGTTAAAAAATAGATATTAACATTTTTCCTAAGATGTCTTTTTTGTTAAAAATGAATAATAATAATAATAATAATAAAACAATAATTGTTAATAATATTTTATTATAATAAATAAGAATAAAGATTAATTTTTTTAACATGTTAATGAGTTAAAAATTTCATTACATGTAAACATTTAGTACTCAATTATGAATACAGTATTATGAAGTGTTTTTATTTAATATGTAATTAATTATATCAAAATTTTAATTCCAGATTATTCTTAAAAATGAAAATATTCATTATTTTTTTAAAAAATTATTAATTATGTCTTATTTAATTTAGAATCAATTTACCTATTGAGAAAATTAAAAAAATATGGTTGTGTAGATAAGAAAAACGGTAAAATCATGACTTATAATATATCAACTTTTTTTATATTATTTTTATTATGGTTAGATTTATTTTTGAGTTCTAACTTATTTTTTAAAAAAAAAAAATTAAACTCAGTAATAAATTTAATAAAAGGTGTTGCTTGATTTGAAATTCATTTCTCTAATATAAAAATTTATAAAAATATAATTATGTGTAAAAAAAATAAAATATCATTTTGAACCAATTTTTATCCACACATTTATGGTATTAATGGGTTCTCCATTTGACTAAAAAATTATTTTTAAAAATTAATAGACTCATTAATGAATATAATGTTTTTAGTCTTGTGTAATTTGGATTTTATTTTCTTAGTGGAAAAAAAATTAATTCTATATAGAAGAGAAACAATAGAGTTGTTCTAAACTAATTTGTGTTCATAAATTTCTGGTAGTAGTTGGATCATTATTTAAGTTTTAAGTTATTTTTAAAAATAATTAGACTTGTTAATTAATCCAATGCTTTAAGTCCTATTTAATTTGGATTTTATTTGCCTAGTAAAAAAGAATTTACACATACATGATTATATGCAAAGAAGAACTAGCCAAGACATTTCCTTATGAATTTTGGTTTATGATTTTTTTAATGTTATTGAGTTTCATGACTTTCCAGTTCTAATTAAATAAGTTTTGAGTTTTGAATTATTTTTTAAAAACTAATATATTTTATGTATAAACTATAGCTTGATTTGGAATTTATTTGATTAATGAAAATTTTTATTAAGTTAAAGAAAATTTATAAAAACATGAGTAATTTAAAAGAATATCATATTTGAATATTTTTAGTATTGGTATTGGATTATGGAGAGAGAAAAGAATGATATCATGTTCAATTTTATTTGTTTTTATGGTTTTTTTAATTCCTTTATGTTTTCCTTTTTTTAAAAAAAATTTGTGAAAATAACTTCTACTTGTTCTTTAAAAACTATTTTTTATTTCATTTTATTTTTAAAAACTAGAAATAGAGAACAATAGCCAAATAATTTCATGAAATTTTAAAAATAATTTTTTATTTTTTAAAAGACAAAAGTGTTTTTTAATCACACAGCTAAACAGACTTATAGTCTTTGGGATCATTGTAATAACATGGTAAAATCTTAGATTCTAAATTATTTATCTAAGGCTATATTTATGTAGATATTGGAGTTGAAATTTGGTATAATCTCAATGAGTTTTTGTTCAACTAAATGTTCCTGGACTTTTCAGATTGAAAGAGAAATCATCTCACTCAAACAAGATCAAGAATTGTTATCACTTGTTATATAGGCCTAAAAAGCCTTATGGGATGAACTTGCAAATTTCCAATTTTTTCCCACTTGTACATGCTTTGCTCGAAGGGTACTTGTAAAGTAACATCTTATACAATTTTTAATGGATTTAAATAACTTGTATGTTGTAATCTATGGACAAATTTTACCTATGGATCATTTTCCTTTTGTGAATCAAGCATGTCCTCTTATTTTGAAAGAAGAGAGATAAAGAAATGTTATCGCAACAAGACAACCTACTATTGAAACAACTTCATTAATAACCCAATAACAAAACCGATTAGCAAGGAAGCAATACAATTAGGAATCAAATTTCAAAAAGGAGAGTCTCACCTATGCTTATTGTGAGTGGGTTGGTCATATAATTGACAAGTGCTATGAAGTTCATGGATACCCCTCTTGAACATTGTCTTCATAAAAAGAATTCTCAACCAATTGTTAACCAAGTAGCACAACAATCACATTTTGATGAAAAATCCCCTAGAAACAACTTTGTTGCATCACCTTTTACACCTAAACAAGTTTAATAGTTACTTTCTGTCATTAAGCCTTAAGTCATGGCAAACCAAATAGGTAGCAGTTCTTCCGCTACTAACCTATCAAGTATTTGTTTGAATTTTTCTCCATTTCATATTACCTTTTAGATAATAGATAATGGTACAACTAATAATGTTGTGAATTTTGTGACTTTTTATTTTATTTTATAACATCAAATCTTTCTTCTACTATTAAACTTTCTTATAGTTGTCTTACTTTTGTAATGCATATTAAAAAATTCTTCATGAAGGTTATGCCTTATCCTTTATGATGTTCTTTGAGTACCTTTTTTTTTTCATTTTAACCTCATTTTTGTTAGTAAACTCACACGTGCTTGAGAAAGATGATTTGTAAAAGTGAAAAACATAATGGTTTATATATCACATCTTAACCTGCAATTTTGAAACACCTTTTTCTTCTAAATGTTGCGAATAAATACTTCATATTTTCAACAATATAATGTTTTCCTTTTTGCTATACAAACTAATTTATCTTCTCCTCTTAATTGTATTTTCATTCATGCTCTATTTAAACTAATTCATTTTGATATTTAGGGAGGTTATCATATTGAGTCTTTTTCTGGTGCAAAATATTTTTTAGCATTGTTGGATGATTATAATTGTACTACATAGGCCAATCTTATGTTCCACAAATTTATAATTCTTTCTCTTGTATAATGTTTCATCATGCTTATCAACAACTAGTTTGATTGATGAGTAAAAAAGAAATTCAATCAAATAACAAGGATGAATTTGGCATGACCACTTCCTTTGGTGAGAATTAAATTATCCATCAACATAGTTGTGTAAATGCTCCTCAGCAATATGGAGTTGTTGAATGCAAACATCATCACCCTTTTAATGTTGCTCATGCTCTACATTTTCAAGTACATCTTTTACTTAAATTTTAGGGTTATTATATTTTTACTACTACATATTTGATTAATAGAATGTCATAACTGATTTTTTTTGCCAACTTCTTATGAAATGTTTTTTTATTTCAAACCTTCCTATATCCATTTGAGAGTTTTTTGTTGTCTTTGTTATGCTTCCACCCATGCTTTAAAGCAAACTAAATTTGATCCATGAGCCAAATGATATATATTTATTAAGTATCCTTATGGCCAAAAAGGTTACAAGCTTTATGATCTTGAAAATGATGCTACATTTGTTTTACATGATGTTATTTTTCATGAGAACATATTTGTAGACCCCCTTTGGTGGTGAGGACCCGGGAGGTTTGTTTTTTTTTGGAATTTTCATTATATTGTTAGAAGGGGTAGGGGACCCCCAGCTGGAGGGGATGTCGTCTGCATGAGACGTGCAGATGGAGAGGAGCATAGACGCCATGCTACTGATGAAAGATGCCATGTTGCTGATGAAGGAGGCCATTCTTGCTGACGAGAGGAGCAATGGAACTGGTGATGACTTGTTGAGGAAGACAAAAACGGGGGATGGCTGCAGAAAAAGGGAAAGAAACCAGAGAGCTTGGGGGAGTGTTCGTTTAGCTGGGAAAGGGGGATTCGCTGGCCAGGCAAGAACTGTGAAAGAACTCTCAGGTAAGTTTATTGTGTACCTCTTGTTCATCTTCATTATCATTGATCTTTCATTTTTCTTCTCTTGCTACTTGGGGTCCCGCTTGTCTGTCTGGTGATGGATAACAAGAGTCATGTGTAAGTTTTGTTAATCTCTAGCTTGTTCACATGCTCATTGATTGTTTCATTTGCTGTTTGGATATGTTTGCCCTACCAATATCTCATTCTATTTGAGGTTATCACGTACATGGATTGGTGTGAATTGATTTAATTTTCTCCCTCATCCCACCTGTTTTGAGCCCACGAACATCACCTGATATGAGATCCTATACATTCATGTGTTGGATGCTCACCTGTTTGTTCTACCCTCAGTTTTCACTCTAGTTCATGCCCTAGTATTTATTCTTTTGATTTTGCCGATGGGTGCTTTCGCTGCGTTTTTTCTGGTGGTCGGCCAACTGGGAGAGGAGCCTTAGAGAGTTGAGGACAGAGGAGAGATTTTTCTGGGGAAGGGGACAGAGGAAAGGAGCAGAGGGCGCCCTCTAAAGTTGACCTTCAGTGTATGTAGCATGGGAGATTGTGTCGTTTTCGTTTTTGGTTGGAATCCTGTATTGGACAACATGGTGAAGCCTGCAAGATTAGCATTTTGTGGTGCATTCTTTTATTTGTTTATTCATTAAAGGATGTGCATGTACACTTTTTTTATTTGTTTATTCATTCATGGATCCTGTACACCTTTTTCTACTTGTTTGATTCATTAAAGGTGTGCTTGTACACGTTGGGCCATTCCGGCCCATTCTAAGACCATATGGCTTTTGTTTTATTGTTTTTTTTTTTCTTTCTTTCTTTAACTTTTGATGCCCAAAAATTTCATTTCCAAAATTTTAATGTTAAGATAATTTCTCAAAACTCCAGTTTTGATTTAATCTTTTCAAAGCTCCAAACTAAATTTAATTTTTAAAACTCTAATCTTTTTCAAATTTAATTTTCGGAATTCCGATTTCTTTCAAATTTAATTTCCAAAATCAATTTCTTTCAAATTTAATTTCCAAAATTCTGATTTCTTTCAAATTTAATTTCCAAAATCAATTTCTTTCAAATTTAATTTCCTAAATTCCATTTCCTGAATTTAATTTTTAAAACTCCAATCTCTTTCAAATTTAATTTTCGGAATTCCGATTTCTTTCAAATTTAATTTCCAAAACTCAAATTCTTCTATCTAATTTCCAAAATTTCATTTCTTTCAAATTTAATTTCCAAAATCCAATTTCTTTTGAATTTAATTTCCAAAACTCCATTTCCTAAATTTAATTTTTAAAACTCCAATTTCTTTCAAATTTAATTTCCAAAATTTCATTTTTTTAAAATTGAATATCCAAAATCAAATTTCTTGTAAATTTAATATCCAAAATTCTAATTCTTAAATTTAATTTTTAAGACTCCAATTTTCAAGTAATCTTCGGGACTCCAATTTTTCAAATAAATTTCAAAGATCCAATTTTCTTTCAAATAGTTTTAATTCCACTTTGGTTTTCAAACAATCTTTTGCTCCTCTTGATTTTAATAAGCATGAATGAACTTTTCATAATTCTAGAATAATGGAATCTGTGATATTAATTCATGCAAAATAAATGGGCTTTGGTGGGGGCCCCACATAAGTGATTTTATAATTGATTGATTGATTGATTTAATTGACATGCATGATTGATGTTATTATACTCTATGACATGTTCAAAATTATTTCTTAATTGTGCACTAACCTCACTTCTTGATAGCGCTTTATGATTACTACTCAAAAAGTGCTATTTCATAGCTTTTAATTAACTCTTTTAAACACTTTTGAGTAGTAGTTAGTGCCTTTTAACCCAATTAGCATGTTAAGGACCCTTGCAATCAATTCTAATCAAATTGTGTAAGTTTTGGTGTTTTTGTTAGTATTTTGATCACCAAAGCACTATGAGATTGAGGAGAGTTTTATGGAATCCTTGGCAAGCAATGGGAAGCTTAGAGGCATGAAAAATCAAAGCTTTGAAGCACTTTTGCTTTAAACGAGTCTGGAATGCAAAGGGAAAGCAAAGAGAAATCAGCCATGAAGCATACTTGATGACAGTCACTGCAGCTACTTTTGGAGCACTTCCCGAAGTCCATTTTCTACATTCTATATACCATTTCAAAGCTCAGGAAGTCAAGAATCCAATGCTTCAAACGGTGCATGATTTGGAGCTGAAATGAGGAAGTTACAGCCTTTGGAAGACAACTGCTCCAAGCTGAAAGAAGGCTTCAGAAAAGTGCTGCGAAATCACCATTCTTGTTGCGGAATGGTTTCGCAGCCTTTTTGCACAGTGTTATGGAATTCCCCTGAAGCTTCACGCCGCGATGGAAGCCAAACACCACATGATGGAAGTCCACTTTGCTAAGGTGTTGAAGCAGCTGGCTGCTATGAAGAAATTTCGCAGCTCCTCTTGTGCACCTGCGAAATTTCGCAGACCTCACCTTTCACCTGCGAAGTGGTCCTGAGTGCTTCCCGATATTTGTAACCGACACTTGGAGATATTTTTTATTAGATTTTTGTTGTCTAAATGCCCAAATTCTCCTTGTAAACCACCAGTGATAGGATTCCTTAGTTTTTAAGTTAGGAATTTGGCAAAAATATCAAGGTAATAGCTGTAAGTGTAATTTTGGTTTAAAGGGAGCCCGAGGAGCCTGTTCTGGGGGTGTTAGGTTGTTGAACCTTATGTAAAAGGAAGGAATATATTTTACAGAGCACTTGCTCTGCTTTTCATATATATTTTTGTTTTCTCTTTCATTTTCATTTTCTTGCTAGCCAAACATTCTCTGAGATGTTTTCTCAGAGGATGAGAGGCTAGACTCTTTGTCTCTTGGAGCTAAGGTAACCGGGTAAGTTTCCTCATGCATAAATTGGAAGTTTTGTTGTTTTAGTTTTTAATGAAGAGAAAGTGTGACCCGTTGATGGTTTTTATCTTTTTAGTTAACTTAAAACACCTTTAAATCACCTGGGCCAACACTTGGTAAGGCAAGTGATCTCCAACCATGGAGATGCACTAGTTTACCCCTTGCGAGCCTTTAGGAGGTGGCTTGAAGGTAGGATTTTCTAGAATAGCCAACACTTGGTAAGCTTTTGGACTCTTAGGAGACATCCATTAGTTACCTCTTGCGAGCTTTTGACGGGTAATCCAAGGTTAAAGATCACCTTGAATGGTAAAGGCTAGTGAGAGGCTCAAACCATTGCAAGTTGCATCAGTGAGAGAATTAAAGCTGAAATCCAATTGAGGGATGCATTTGTGCAGCACCTATTAGAGAATTGACTTTATGTTAATTCTCTAATGTGAGGAAATGAAACAAGTGACCAGAACTCTCCTTTTTGTATGATGAATCTGAGCCTAGTGACCTGAAACTCCAAGAAACACTTTTCTTTATAAGTAAAATCAGTTACTATTTTTAGTTAGCTTAAAACCAAATCTTTCCTTTTTCATTCAAACATCTTTATGTTTTCCTTTAAAGCTAACCTTGAAATGAAAAGGCACCAATTTAGCTTTGAATTAATATCATTTGTGAAGTGAAAACCCATCCCAGTGAACGATCCTAGAGCCACTATGCTATAGTAGCTTTGTCTTTGCTACCCTAGTATATGGTGTAATAGGTTATAAATTTTGTTGATTAATCCCTCAATCAAGGAGCACCAGCTGGACATGAATCAGCTGAGACACCAATTAGGCATGAATCACTTTATGGATCACTGCCCAGGTACGCATCCACATCCAATTTGGTAATTTTCTATGCATGTTTTAATTATTCTTACACGTGCATGATTACTCTGAGTATTCATTGATTTCCTCATCAATTGTCATGATTGCTTCATTTTATTAGTAGAGACCCAACTTTAGGGACTTAACGGGGTGCTACGGTCTGTACCGTACCTTCCCGATAAGTAACCTGACCCCCGAACCCGATCCGGTTTTTCGTAGACCATATTTTCCAAAATAAGGAGTCATACTTAGGGTTTTTCTTTCTTATTTTGTTTACCCTTTTAAAAATAAAACAAAAATAAGTGGCGACTCCAAGTCATTTTTCATAATCAATAAATCATTTTTTCAAAATAAAAATCGAGCTCCCCATCGAGTGGGAAACGCATTGAGCCAAAATGCGGGGTCCACAATATTATATTTTTCTTAGATGAATTTCAACCCTCCTTCTAGTCCAATACTTTCTTTACCACCGACAAATTTTGTTGACTCCCCTCTCTTACCATCATAGTTCCTCACCATCATCTAGCACTCCACCATCACATGTACTTCATCACTAATTCTTATCGCTTTCTTCTTTAACCCACTTATTTGAAAGATTTCCATTATGGTATGGCTACTATTTGCAACCAATTATCTTGCTCGAGAGATGCCCCCCAGTAAACACATCATACCCTTCATTTTGCTACTTATCATATGCTTCATTTTCTCCTACTCATTGTGTTTTTAGTATAGTCATTTCTTCCTTGTTATAACCTAAATCTTTTAAACATAACTGTTTAAGATTCAAAATGATGTGATGCCATGGCTTCTAGAATTTATGCTCTCAAGGCAAATAAGGTTTAAAGTCTAGTTCAAATCCTTCTTGAAATAAGTACGATTGATTGCAAGTGGGTTTATGAAAAATACAAGTTTGATGGTATAGTTGAATACTACAAAGCTTGCCTTATTGCTAAAGGTTGTAGTCAACAAGAAGGGCTTGATTTCCATGATACTTTTACTCCTTGTCGTGAAGTTAATTGTTGTTAAAGCTCTTATAGTTGTTATATCTATAAAAAAAAATTAGCATATTCATCATCTTTATGTCAATAATGCATTTCTTCATAATGACTTGGATGAAAATATTTATATGTAAATTCCACCTAGTTTTCTTTGAAAATTAGAGACTTGACTTTGTAAACTCCATAAGTCTTTCTATAGTCTTAAGCAAGCATCTCACTAGTGGTTTGTTAAATCATTAAGTGTTTTACTTGTTGTAAGATACCTTTAGTCAAAAGTCAATTTTTCTTTTTACACAAAGGCTCCTGCAAATTATTTTATTGTTATTATGTTTTATGTCAATGACATAGAATTTTCAAACTTATTAAAAAAAATAATTTTCTAAAAAACATTTATTAAAACACAAATTTCAATTAACAAGTTTATTTAAAAAAAAAAAACAAATTTCTAAAGGATATTTATTAAAACACAATTTTTAGAATTTTCATTAAACAAACTTTGAGGATTTTTTATTAAAAAAAAATCTAGATATATCAAAAAACGAATTTTTGGGTTATTAAATTAAAAATCATTTTTGAATACTATAAAAAACGAATTTCTTGAATTATTTTATTAAAAAAGGAATTTTATGAATTTATTAAAAATGATTTTTTGAATTATTTTATATTAAACCAAATTCTTGAATTTAGTAAAAATAGTTTTTCCAACTTATTTTATTAAAATAGATTTTCTGCATTTTATTAAAAATGATTTTTTGTACTATTTTTATTAAAGACAATTTTCCTGATTTATTAAAAAAAGCCAAAATTTCAAGTTATTGGAAAAAAAAATAAATTTCTACACTTTATGGAAAGCTAAATTCTAGATTATTTATTAAAGAAAATTGTTTTAAAATTTCTTAAAAATTATTTTTTGGGAAATTTTATTTAAACTGATTTTTCTAGAAAATTTATTTAATACAATAAATAATAACTCAAGCACGAAAAATAAATTAAAATCCAAACATAACAACGAATGAAATATGAGGCAAAAAGACTAACATAAATAGAATTACAGAGAATTTAAGACATAATGAAATATGAGGCAACAAGACTAACATAGACAAAATTATAGAGAAATTAAGATAGATGAGGTAACAAGGCTAACATAAACAGAATTATAGATAATTTAAGACAAAATGAAATATAAGATAACAAGACTAACATAACTAACATCCACGAACTTATGGAAAATTTAGGACATAAATTACACAAATATAGAAAACTTGAAACAAAATACAATACACATAGTAACATATATCAACAAAATAATAAATAAATATGACAAATATATGGATGAGTAGAAAAAAATTAGGTGAATGTGCATACATACAGGATATAGAGTATAACGAATAGATAATCGAAATAGGTAGAGAATTGAATAAAAGAGATATATAAAATATTTTACTATCAAAATGCTCACAAATATAATATATATGAAACAAGATAAATATAAGAAATCCTAAAAAGAATAGAAACAAAATACAAAGAAAGAGATGAGAAAGAAATAACTCACCTGAATGTAGTTCAAAATCAATCATGGCTCTCCACCAAGCCTTCAAAGGTAAAACTCAAAGATACGAATACAACAAGAAAAAAAAAAACACATGGATGACCATCTTTTCTATTTGGACTTTTTTTTTCCTTTTTTTTTGCCTAGGGCTTGTGTGCCCTTTAAATACAATATTCAAGAATTCATTTCCAAGAAACCTCATGGGCCCATGCAAAACAAACAAAGCCCAAAATGAGGAATGACAACCCAAACCCAATTAAAATAAAATAACCTAAGCATACAACTTAAAATCTAAATACCCACAACTCAATTAAAACAAAATAACCCAAGCTCATTTATAAGGAAATTTGAATATCAATTCATGCAATATTTGGAAAAAAAAAAAATTAACCTCATGCAATTTTCTAACACATAAATAAATAGATAGTAAATATTAAAAAAATAGATAAAAAAAAAATAAATAATAATATAGACACTAAACATTGCAATCAAAATTCAAATGTTAGTCTAGTGTAATTAATGATAAAAAAAAAAATGAAACGTCAAAATCACATGACTAGATATTGAAAATTCAATTCACGCAATAAAAACCGAAAAATTCAAGTCAAATACTCACTTAAACTCACAATCATGCAATCACAACTTAAGAAACAAACCTAAGTGCAAAGCCTAAAGAATCTATATAAGTGAACCTGAGTGGGTTGGGTGGACTTACCTAAAATGTGCCTAAGTGACCTAAATGGAAAAAGTTCTTAGTGAACTAAGTGGAATCCAACCTAAGGAGGTGTCTAAATGGGCCTATGTGGGCCTAGATAGGCCTAAGTGGGAATGGTGTCCTAGGAAATGCCTAAGTATGTTTTCCTAAAAAGGAAAGTGCACATAAAAGGGCTAACCTAAAATAAAAAGGAAAAAAAAACCCTAGATATAACCTGAGGTTGCCAATGGTCACAATGAGTGGCTACATCAATCTCTCGACTAGAGTTTCCAAGGTAGCTAAAAAATGTAGGTTGTATGAGTAGCAATGGGTTACCAAGGAACTACTATGAAGTACTGAAAGATCACTTAATAGCGCACGTGTTAAGGAAACAAAATGAAGGTTCTAAACCTATACAAAACCTTTTGTACATGGTTTTTGTAGTGTAGAAACCCTTATATATCATCTTAGTCATATAAATAGAATGTGCAATGGCATACTATTTTTATGCTCAACCATATTCAGACCCAGAATTCTCTTTGCTCTATTTTTTTATTTCCTAATATCAAAACAAACATGCACCATCAATATAAATTATGGTTGACTCAGATTCTTGTCTCTCTCTCTATATCAATGACAACAATGGACTCAAATCCATTAACACTACTACCCTATCTCAATCTTTTATTGTTGGTAACAACTCTCTGTTTGGCAATGTCATAAGCTTTAACTCTTTGATAAAACTAGATTAGAACAACTTTTTGATGTGGAATTTGTTGTCATTCTAGTTGTGAAATGGCATGACTTAAACAATTATTTATTTATTTGGGAAGCTACCCATCCCAAAGAAGCTCATCCCTGCAACGAAAAAGCCTGGTGAAACCATATTCAACATCAACCTAACCTATAAAAAATTATTGTATTGGTTATTATCCTCAATTTCAAAGTGTGTTTTACTTAAGGTAGTAGACTTCTCAACAACTCATGAGATGTGGAAGGCATTGGAAATAGTGTTTTACCTACGCGTCATTGCTATTATTGCTTTGATTATGCTTTTTAAGCTCATAAAAAACAATTAAGCTTTTGTATTCATTGTCATAGCTGATTTAGTCTCTCACCAATCATGGTGCACTAATAGTGGAGCTACTAACCATGTTAGTACTAAATTGAGTAACTTCTCTCTAAAATCTTACTATCATGGTGAAAACAAACATGTAATTGACAATGGTAATAAACTTCCTATTACTTATGTTGGTCATAATGAAATACCTTCTCTATCCTCTCATTTTTATTTGAGAAATATATCATTGGTTCCTTAGATTAAAAAGAGTTTGTTAAGTATTTCCTTTTTAACAACTAATAATAGAATATTTGTTGAATTTTATTTTAATATTTGTTTGGTGAAAGACAAGAAAAACCCCAAGTATTCTTGGAAAGGAAGCTTGAAGGTTGTCTCTATAAACTGCATATTCTAGAGGCTAAAAATCATACAAAGTCAGTTGTTCATTCCTATTTGAATCCATCAATCATCCCTTTTATTAGGTTAGGTTTAGTAGAGTAAAAAAGAAAGGTTGATGTCTAATGTCTTATCTTCTTTGATTCAATTAGGTCTAATGTCTTACATAGAAAGTTAGGTTGTCCATCTAGTAGAGTTGAGTCATGTCTAGAAATCTTGTAATCTAGATAATTCAATCAATAGAAAACTCAACTTTTATAATGCTTGCCAATTTGAAAAAATCCATGCTTTGCCTTTCAACTCTTTTTTTTCTCAAACTTCTTCACTACTTAAGCTAATCCATAGAGATAAATGAGGTCTTGCTCTAATTGTTTCAAATTTCGAATACAAATATTATATTCACTTCATAGATGATTTCTCTCAATACACTTAAATATATCATTTTCAAACTAAAGATGAAGTTCTAAGCTCCTTTATCTTTTTCAAAAACCAAATTAAGAAAACTTTGGACACTAAAAATAAAGAAACTTCAATCATATTAGAGTAATGAGTATAGACCTTTTGAGAACTATTTTAAGAACAATCAAATTAAGAAAACTTTGGACACTAAAAATAAAGAAACTTCAATCATATTAGAGTAATGAGTATAGACCTTTTGAGAACTATTTTAAGAACAATGGAGTAGTATTTCAACATCCTTGGCCACATGATCAGGAGCAAAGATATGCAAGAACAAATAATTTTTATTGGAAACATAGGTTGAGCATGACATCCTTATGCACTCATTCCACATGTTGGCATAACTAGTGTATTCAACATTTCCCTATTCAAACAAACACATTGTAAAAATGAGTTTGACCCTTTTTACTCAAGCCTTTATGCCTTTGAGATTTTGGTGAGAGGTTTTCTAGACCTCTATCTACCTTATATATTGCTTGCCTATACCAATATTAATTTTTTTTTTGTTCCCATTAGAAAAACTTTATAAAATAAAACTAGGTTACTTTTTTCTTAAAACTTTAAGGTGTTCTTGCTTCCCTTACCTCAGGCCATTTCAATCCACCAAATTCCAATTTCACACTACCAAGTGTGTCTTCCTAAGCTACAACAATTCTCACAAAGGGTACCTATGTCTTTACCCTAGTGGTAGAATTTGTATTTTTCAACATGTTATGTTCAATGAAAATGAATTCTTTTTTTTTTTTTTGGGTTTTCGTAGAACTAAAAAGTTAAGCCCCTTAACACAACCATACATTACCTATCAATTTTTAGATATTTTAAAGAATAGTCCATCTTAGAATCTAAAGAAAAATTAATGTAGTCTCGGGTATGTAATGAAGAGAGTACAAATAAGAGTTAGCCTTTAGTTTCAGCTCCTGCAAACGAAAACCAACCTTTAACTCCAGTTCGTATAACCTTATTCTCTCAAAGTATAGAAATTGTAGCCTCTCCACAATCTTTAACACCAAATTAGCCACTCATCTAGTCAATTCCAATCATCCTTAAACAAATTGAATTATTTGAATCTCAAATATCACCAATTCTACAAAACTAGTCTAGACATCTTATGTAAACATGATAAAAGAATAACATTTTCAAACTAAAAGTTTATGCAACCAACCATTTAAACTCTTCAAAATAACCACCAAATATCCTTTAAATTGATAGTAAATCAATTTGCGTACAAAATGTTTTAGCCTTTCCAAGGTAGAAGAAGACAATGGATGAATAATTTGGTGTCTTGATCCAAAATCATACTTGGGGCCTTGTACTTTACCACAATGCAATATGGTTGGAAACATATAAGTGTTCAAGCTAAAACTCGATCCTAATGGAAGTGTAGGAAGACTTAAAGCTAGGTTAGCTGCTAAAATATTCTACTAAACACTTGGATCAATTGATTTCAAAGAGACCTTTAGCCAAATAGTGAAAGTTGCAATCATTCAAATAATGTTAATGGTGTTTATTTCAAGAAATTGGGACATCAAATAATTGGATGTAAACGATATTTTCCTAAATGATGCTCTTCAAGAGGTGGTTTACATGGTCTAACTTTAAGGATGTTGATTCCTTAAAACCATACCACATATGCAAACTCATATGGATTGAAAAAGACCCCTGAAGCATGGTTTGATAAATTAAGAACTGCTTTAATATAATGTGGTTTTCAAAACTCAAGGTTTGACACATCTCTCTTCATTTTCAATTCAAATGGCAAGATCATTTACCTTTTGGTCTATGTTGATAACATCCTACTAATAAGGAATAATGAGTTGTGTTGAACAAACTTTTAGATCCGTAGCGTGACTTTAGAGGTACCATATGAAAAATCACACCGAAATCAAATTAAACCACTTTTCAATTTGATTTTTAACGGATTGTTCTCAGCCTTTTTAAGTCCTTTTCCATGGTTAATTAGGATTTGAGATTATAGTATTTTTTTAGTTCAATAATAGTTGTCATGTTTATTGGTAACTCCCCACACAACACTAGAAAACATCTTTCTCTGAACCAATAGGGATTATAGCATGGTGAAAAAATTGAGACAACTAAGGACAATTTCTACTAAACCAATACATATGCAAATGACCTTGCGACAAATTTATACATGCAGAAACAAAGAAGAACCTCAAACATAATACTTGCAAAATGGATTTCAAACATACCTATGTCAATTGGCTCATTCAAGGAAAAGGAGACCTTTGACATATATCTTCAAACATTAAATTTGCAGAACATGAGAATCTATAGTTTTCTATGTGAAGCAAAGCTTTGATACGATTCCAATGCATAAGAGAAGGGACTTGGACCCATTATTTATGGATTAACTTTACCGAACTTGTAATCCATCAAAGTCTCTTATTTCTTAGGCCTCATATTCCATATCAAAACCAAGCAAGTAGCTATTGTCTGCTAGGACATACTATGAATCCCATATTTACTATACAAAGGCTATATACAATGATAAGGAAGAAAAAGAACAACTAAATCTAACTTTCAAAAAATCCTTTGTTTAGTAAAACGGTAGCTGGAAAGACTTTAGAATATTGTACACCCTTTGTTATTCAAACTCTTGACTTCAACTAGTTTGAACATTATTTGCAATAACAACTTGACATTCTAACATTTTAATATAATCAAAAACCTTACTTCAAAAACTTAATGTATCTACATCCAATAACATATTCCATGGAATTCTTACATGGACGATAGCATAGCAACCAAAAAACATGTGTAGGTAACAATTTTCCAATAGGTTCCATAAGAACAAGTCCAATCTTGAAAATGATGGAATGGTAAAATATCCCACACTAATTTCCTATTCCATTCCATTGTGAGTAAAACATAATTTAGTCTTGTTATGACAACCACTACAAACCCAAATGTTCTTTTAGATGTTTATGGAAGCACACAGACATGTATTTAGTTCAAAGACAATAGCCAAGTTCTCAGATGGAATTAAACATTTTTTTTCATCGTAGGCATCTTTTACATTGAGTTTTCAATTGGTGTCATGTACTTAGTGTTGATATAGCAAATAGTACTCAGTACTCACCTACTCTTGATCTAGTTTAAAAAGTGAGACACCAAAAACACTAATCTCCTAACTCAATATTCATATTTTTAAACAAAATATCAAGTCACAATGAGACAACTAGCTCAATAAAGAAGGTTAGACATGGTCCCATGATGGCTGTCTTAGCAATGTCAACCAATCTCATCCAACATCTCCTCAAAAACAGTAATTAATCATTAAAAATCTACATTGGGCGTACCATCAATCACTAATTGCCATGAAATTAATAAACCAGTCACCCATTGACCTAGTCAAAGTCCCCACAATCCAAAGTGAAAAAAATAAGTACATTCACAAATGACTCCATCACTCAAACCTAATTCTCATTGCATATCCACAAACCAGTTTGCAATTCTAATGCACTCCATGTCTACATAGGCAGAATTGTAACAATCATTATAAAATCAGGCCTCTAAAGTTTCTTACACATCTATAAAATCAACTCCGATACTCATGTCAAGAACACCAAACATAATCAAACCAAATCTCTGTCAAGCATTTCAGCAAACATCTTACATGCATTACCATTCGTCAACCAAGTGTTAATTGAGTCATCATAAACGCATTGCCCACACATCACATACCCATTAGAGATCAATTGGCCATGAATCTCATTTCTCATTCTAAATCCCAAAGCCATGTTCCTAATGATGAAAGGAATGATATGGTGCAGTTTTTCACGAATGTAAAAAGACGAACATGTATAAGATTATGAAGAAAAGAAATGGATGCTCTAGTTTAGTGGAAGACGAGAATGGTAGAACGAGATGTGTGAAGTGCACTAAAAGGGAAATAGCTCTCAGACTCGAAAATAGTTTCAAAAAAGAAATGGAGAATTCCCACATTGGGTGGGAAAGAGAATCACTTGGACATAAATTAGTATATAACTAATTGCAAACCTTGCAATTCATGAAGTCATGCAGTGAACACAAAGCAAACTATTCTTTCTCATTTTACTAAAGAAAATTGTGTGCTCGCCGCATATTGCAGCATACACCTATTTTTGAAGGGACACTCCCAATTGGAACACTCCCTAACAATACAAGTTCCTAAGCTTTGATTATGATGCACTTAAAATGTGCCACTGTTTAATCAGAGATGTTTTGATTGGAGTTTTCCAAGCTAAAGCATTTAAATAGTTATTTCTGCTAAGGTAACAACTAATTTAACTAAAATCAACAAAATTTTATATGTGATTTGATCTTTCTTTTATGCCTAAATGGGCCTCAATAGATAAAAGAAGATAAGAGAAAACCTAATTTAAGCTTTTAAATGTGTTTAGGTCATAATTGATTTCATAAAAGTGCCAACTATATCAAAAACTAAATGTGAAAGTCCCAAAATAGCATCTTTGATTTTTTTTTTTTCAAACTATTGTGAACAAGACCATCCTATTTTGTAGCCAAACTTCTGAAATTTATTAAAATTTAATAACATGATTAATCTATAACTTGTCTAGGTTAGATTTCTACTAAGCTTTTAAATTGTGTGTAAATTAAAGAAATGAGAGTGGGTTAAAGAAATTGTAAAGGGCTAATAGTATATACTACACTGATTGAAGAACACTCTCACTATTGAGGAACCATCATCAAATAAACACAAAATTGAAAAAGGGTTCACAGTGATACATGAAAAAGAATAAGAAAACAAGAAACTCATCGTAGGTCCTGTCAAATGCGAAATCATACACATTAGTGCACTCACCATGAGAAACCTATCTTGATAGCCAATACTAGTCATCCCTCCAATTAGGAGGTGGTGCACTACAATCTCTAATGGGTTGCCTAGGCCCATGAACCGGTTGTGAACAAGTCATTTATTTACAAGGAACTCATAACTTAGATCTTCTATACAATTCCTAATGCACCTAGGTCACGTACAATGTAATAGATGTAAACAATAATGCTCATAAGTATAATACATGAAATAAGGATAGATAAAAGTGAAACTGAAACATCATTAAATAAATAATGAATTCCAAATTTATAACATCATGTCATGCTTTTAAGGGTTCTATCCTAACAGCTTCCACAATGACACTCATGGCTTCCGCCCCATTTTCCACCAACTTTTGATTTCTACCTCAAAAGACTTATTTGGAATTTAGCCATCAATTATGGAATTCCAAGATACCACACTTTGACGGGGTGTCCAACTGATAATGAATTGACCTCTCCTTAGAGTCCTATATTTTGGGTACCTTTTCTTCCAACATAACCATGAATATGATTTGTAAATCTAAAATATCATATCTACATAAACAAGAGAAATGAAGACAATTGGAGTCAAACTAGGCCTCTGTCTTCCTCCAATTATCCCAATACCCGATGATTCATATCCTTCTTGGACATTTCATCCAAAATATTAGTATCAACATTAGCCTATAGGCCACTTCCCATATACATAAACTACACTTCAAGCAAGATGAATCTTCTTTGGGAGTGAAAAAAATCTCATAGACAAGTTATTGGCATTACCATGAAACATTATGTGATAATGAAACTTGCACTATATTAGTAGTATTACATAAAAAAAAAAGAAAAAGAAAAAGAAAAAAACTAATCCGCTTGCTTCACCTTAGCAAGAGTGTGAAATTGGGTTGGCAATGAAGAATGTGAACTCATGGCTAAAAGGGTCACATATAAGAAGATGTCCCACAATGAAAAAAAGAGGAAAATAGTAGCACCTACAATATCTCAATACATGAAATCTATTGACAACCGAATGCAAGGAGTCGTGTGTTGAGCATAGAGCGAACTATTCTTTCTCTTTTTACTAAAGAATAATATGTGCTCACCTCTTATGGTGGCATACAACTATTTTTGGAGGGATCGCTCCTCATTGGAATGACTCTTAACATTATAGTTTATAAATTCTTGTTTGACTTTATAAGAGGAAATTTCTTACCTATCACTTGAGTTACTTAAAAAAATAAAATGAAATGATACAATGAGTCTTCATAATAAGAAGAAAGACATGTAGAGGTTTTGTAACTTCGTTAATTCCCATTCTAACATAGCATTTTTTTTGTTTCCATGTTAGCATTTCTTCTTTAAAACATCCATTTTGAACCTTCTCACAATCCTAGAATTCCAAAATATTGCATTTACCCCAATCCTATATTTTGGGGAACATAACCATCAACAATTTGTTGATAAGTTAGATTAGATAGATACATGCTAACAATTCTTTTCCAATATTTTAATCCATGATTATGTACTTTCATAGAATTTTTTGACTTGAAAAGTTCATTGACATTGAGTGACAAACTAGTCACTAGGTCACCATAGAATGAGACATTTTGGTGAGTTTATTGGCAATGTAAGATATAATTGGGTAATTAAAAGTTTTGAAGAGTGCCTAAGTGCTCTTTTGAGTCTTTTTGGTAAATTTGAAAAATCATAAGACTCCATTTCTGCTCATATTATGTGTAATGTATAGTATTTATCATAGATACCTTTTTGCTTATTTCTAACAAAAAAATAAAAACTAAATTGAGATGAGGTGAATTTTATAATTAATTTAAAAATAAATATACATTTAATTCTTTGAAAATCTTTTAAGATATTAAAGATGCCCTACTTTTACTTAAAATTTAATAGGAAATAAATCATGTGTAATTTTAATAGCTATTAGAGATTAAACATAGATGCAACAATGATAGAGGCATCAAATTTGGAGAATAAATACCTCTTTTTCTTTATTCTAAATGGTGGTCCAACAACCCTTTCAACTTTAGTGACAATAACATATCTTATATGTCGAAAGCGATTTATGAAATGGGACATCATTTTTTTTTTTAATATTGTAAAATAGTGTTCACAATAGTTGAGTATATATCAATATAGTAGTATGAAAAAAAAAGAGCATATTTGATTTGGAGAGGAGGAAAGGAAGGAAAAAAAAAAAAGTGACTTTGGTGAAAGGAGACAACATCAATGATCCACGTAGATGGAGTCCAACTTCCTTTCCACTTTTTCTTTTTGACCTTTCCTTTTTCATAAAAAAATAAAATATTAACAAAATAAAATTATTTGCATTTATTTTTAAAACAATTTTTTTGTACAAAATAAAATATTTTGTAAAAAAATAAAATCAAATACCTTTAAAATTGCTTTTAAAATAATATTTTTTAATATTTTAATTATTTAAAAATAAATTTTAAAATCATTATTTTTTTTTATTTTTATCACCACCACCATCATCAAATGATATATGAAGAACTAATATCAAATGACAAGTCAAACATATAATAAAATTAAATAAATTTTTTTATTTTTATTTTTTATTTTTTTATTTTAATCATCTACCATGAATAAAAAACAATTTAATTAATGGATGGTCAACTCCATTTTTTATTTATTTATTGAATTAATCCAACCAATCACCTATTTTCAAAATCTCATTAGGTATATCATGAAATATGGATATTTTTATTAATAGAAGTTTCTTATTAGGGCACGTAATAGATTTTACTTGTCCTATTTTTCCACAAATAAGGTGTTGACGCCTAGAGAAGGTTCGTAAGATGACCATTTTTCAAACCTGTGTGAAATTACAATTGACTTAGCAACTTCAAATATCTATACCCAATTTCTCTTTTACAAACTCCACTCTCATGAATACAATAACCATATTTTATATATGAAGACGTCCGAGTCATCCTGATCACACACTTTTCAATCTAGTGATGGTCCCTTATTTTTTTTGTCACATCTTTCTCTCACTACATATTAATATAATACCAATATTATAATGGCAAACAATAATAAAAAAATAAAAAAATAAGGTGATAATAACAGATGAGATGCCTATCCTTTTCAATATTCCCTTGCACCTCTTTGCACTAAAGGCAAGCCACCGTCCACCCAATAAATTAATGTTTTGTACACGTCGAAAATTTTATTTTATAAATAAATTAAAACTGACGTATTTGAAATTATCATATTTACATCATAAATCATTTTCAGAAAGGAATATCTTATCCTATAAACTTCTTCCAAAAAATTTAAAAAAAGTATAATTTTTTTTAATGGAGAATATTTAAAAAAAAATAAAAAATCATATTTCATGTTTTTAATATTTTTAAAAATTAAAAAAATCATATTTTTGATTTAAATATTATTATTTTTATTTTAATTAAATATCCCATTAAAGACAATTTATACTTATGATATATTTTATATTGTTTCTAAAAGTTGAAAAAAAATAAATTTTATATGAAAATATGAATGTGTGTTTATGTACTTAAAAGTTACTTTTAAATTTTAAATTTTGAGTATGTATCATGTTTTTATATTATTTTAACAAAAAGTATAATAGAAGAGTGAAGATTAAGGGGGATAATTTTTTTTAATATCTTAATTTTTTAGTAGTTAAAAGTCTTTGACAACTATTTTTAAGAATATTTTTTTATTTTTTAAAATAAAAATTAGAAAAATATGTTTGTTAACAAAAAAAACTAATTTTTATTTTATTATCTTAATATAAAAAAATGATATTTAAAAAAAATATCTTTTAATTATTTTTTAAGAATAATTTTAAAAAATAATAATATAAATATGTGTAATGATTAAAAATAAAATTTTAGACATAAAAATATTAAAAATAAATTAAAAGCATTTTAGGTTTCTAAATAGACAAAAATTCTATAAAATATAAATATAAAATAGTTTTTAAAAATCATTTTTTATAACTATTTTTAAAAACGTAATTTGTATTTTATATAGAAATTATTATTATTATTTATTTTAAAAATAATAAAAATTTAAGAAATAAATCTAAATGACATATTAATATATAATTTAAAATTTTAAAATCATAATTTTGATAAATATTTTAACGGTCTATTTTCTACTTTCAATGATAAAAAAAAAAATTAAAAGTAACTATATATATATATATATATAATATGAAAATATAGTTTTCTTACTTTGGTAGGCTTTGATTGTTTATTATCTTGTCTCCTTCCATCTTCTTCATTCACATGATATGGGAGTATGACCTAGGGTTTGAATTCCAAATATCTCCTCATCAATGACTTGCCATACCCAATTCAGTGTACAGATCTTTCCGCTATCTTATTGCAAGCCCTTCAAATTTGTACTGTAAGGGGCCTTGTAGCTAGGTTTTTTTTTTTGGTTTTAGGGTTTTGTTTTGTTGAAAGGTGTAGAATAGATATGGAAGACGGTGTGTTTGAGGGTGGTGGGGCTGGTATTCATGAGGCTTCCAATCATCCGGATCTCAACCAATTTGGAGATACTTCCACAGGTTTTGCTTCTCTTCTTCTCTCCGTTTTAATTTTTCTTTTTCGATAGATTTTGTAATTCAGATTTTTTTTTTTTTGTTTTCGTTCTTCTTTTTGGGATTTTGTAGATCTGCTTTCTGAGTCGGCTTTTGATTTTTCTTTTTCTTAAAAGTTTTTTTGGCAACCCAACAGAGGACCGTGCTGCTGTCTGATATCCGCTTTTGTATTATTATGGTGTTATTGTTGTTTTTTCGATTGGTTTATTTGGGTAATTAGTGCATTAATTATGACTGCGGAGTTCACCCTCTGTTTGGTTGCCCAGAAAACTGGGAAAGAAAGGGAAATAAATTTCAATTATTTTGTGTGGACAGCCGTATTTAATTCCAACTGAAGATTGAATGCAGATTAAACGAAACAATCAGGAGTTTATAATTTTAAACCTAAATAGCATTCGCAAAACATTTTTTTATTTATGGAAATTCAGCTTAAAGTTTTCAGTGGTTGTATCTTAATTGGCAAACTTGAAGTGTAATACTCATATTAGACTTGGTTGGTTGGAGGTTTTTGCCTTTGGGTTTGAAAAAAAGAAAAATATATGGTTCAAAATTCTGATTTCATTCTTTTTCGGGATGGCTAATAGAGCATGAAGCTTCTACAGTCCCAGGGTGAGTTTGTGTTCTCTTTGGTGCTGGTTCTGCAAGTGTACTTTGAATCTAACGGCTCAGCATGGGTTTCGAGTGTATTGACTTTGATTTAAGTGGTTGACCATCTGGTAATGCTCTTGTTTTAGTGTTAATAGGAATGCTTGCCTGAACACCAGAGAACTACAGTTTCATTATGTGTTACAGAGTTGTTGTGCACTTTTTTTTGGGCATGTGGTTCTTGTGCTGCTACTGGCTGTTACCGTCATAGCTTGTGTTCTTATCATACATATTATGGGCTCGCTGCATTTTCAATATATGTTGATTCCATGGTCAAGGATTTATCCCCTTTTATTTCATATTTTCCATATGTATGGAATAGTGTTCTGTTAGAATTTGTCTTATCCTCCATGCTGTAAATAAGTGGAGTATTGATGAATCTTTTGTTTTTTGGTTGTTTTCCTTTCTCGGCATATGCAGTATTTGATGCTTCACAGTATGCATTTTTTGGTAAAGACGTCGTTGAGGAAGTTGAGTTGGGTGGATTAGAAGATGAAGATTTGCCTGTAGCTGGGTTTGATGAAGAGGAGTTCCTGTTAGACAGGGAGGAGGTACCTTTCTTTTTCTCTGATTTTTTATTTATGTATTTTTTTTTTTTAAATTTTGGTCTTTTACTCTCGTATTTATAAACATACACAAATGTTGCACTTCCTCAAACATATCATCTCAATCAGGGTCGGAGGTTAAATCTTAGAAAGAAGAAATATGACTGCATTCTATAATACAAACACAAAATTAGAATGCAGTGTAGAATTGAAAATAATTTTTGAGAAAAAGGAATCATCTGTAAATTGAAGGTTATTTGGAATAAAATATCAAGAATGTGCATGCAATTTTTTTAAATATCTGTGATGGTGTTATACTTCTGTTAGTTTAGATTTTACAAATGGAATTGATTTGTGGATAGATAAGTTTTAATTAGCTTTTATTGATATCTTTAATAATTTGATAGTAACTAATTTTCTGACATTTCTAAGGTTGTTTATATTAGTGTTTGCTAAATTTGTGATAGCAGTATGAAGAAGACGAGGTATTCTTATTTGGGCACGTTAAGTATAGTAGATATGAACTCCAGTTTCATTCTTTAATTCTACTTATCTGTTGGTGACATGATTTGCTCCTATTTGTCTTTCTTTGGGTGCAAGAATTGGAAATTTGATGTATACATCTGGACTCTTCACCTTTACCTAACATACTCGGGTTGGCATAACATGAAAATGGTGTGGGTGTGGGAACAAATACTCCTATTTTGCTTTGGATATTCACTTTTTTGATTCTTTTTTTTTTTAAACAAGGATAAAAGAGAAAGGGTTTTTTTTTTTTTTTTTTTTAATATATAATTCTTTTATCAAGAATATGTTATTTTTTTTCTTGTAATTGATTTTTATTGACTTTTTTTTTCTTTATTATGTCGTATCCAAATATGGAGAAATCAATGGGGGATAGAGTGCCCTAGAGGTGAGAGTGTATTTTGGAGTAAGCTTATGGAAGGCCATTATAAGAGGATGGTATGATTTTAAAATCAGGACAGCTATTCAGGTTAGATAGGTTGGTGAGAGTCCTTTGAAAGTGGTTTTCCCATTCCTTTCTGTTTAGCCTCTGACAATGATGCAATGGTTGCAGGATTGTGGGAAGGGAAAAGGAATGGAGGCCATTGGCCTGTAAGGTATGGAAGGCACTTTTAGGTTTGGCAACTTGATGGTTCAAATTTTCAAGTTCATTCAGTTAGGGAGAGTACAAGGAGTAGGGGTGGAAAACCTATAATGGAAAGAAGATAAGAAAGGAAACTTTGGTGTTAAGTCTTACTATGGTTTTTTATGTGGCGGGAGTAGAGTGATGTTTACTGCCAAAGAAATTTGGAGGTCCCAAGCCCTTTTGACAACCTGTATTTTTTGTTTTTTGTTTTGTATTTTGTTTTTTTATTTTTTTTTTATTTTTATAAAAAAATTGGGGGAAGATCCTAACCATAGATATCATCATAACAAGAGGGTGGATGATGGTTGATAGATGTGGCCACTCCAAAGATAGTGAAGAAACAACTGATTGCATCCTTATTCATTGTGATAGGACCAAAAAGTTGTGGAATCTTATTTTAGTAATTTTTGGGTTAAAATAGGTGTATTTGGACACAGTGAAAAACCTTCTCTTAGGGTGGAAGGCCAAGGCGATAGAAGAAAATTTGGTGCATGGTTCCTTTATGCTTATTTGGTGTATGGTTCCTTATTTGGTGCATTTGGAAAGAGCGTAATAGAAGGATACTCTATGAGGAAGAGTTGTTAGGTCAAAGATTGAAGGGGACCTTCTTGAAATCCTTGTTGGAGTGGTCATGGGATGCAATGGGGATGGAGATTGTTACAATGTTGGATTTTTTAGGTAGCCTTAATTGTGATTAGATTGGTCTGCTTGTGGGCTATCTTGTTCAGTTGGGTCTTTTTTTGAGCCTTTTGTATACCACAAGTGTACATTGGATGCACCTCTTTTCTTAGTGTTCTCTTAATATAATTTCTATTTGTCTATCAAAAAAAAAAAAAAAAAATCACAAAATGATGTTCCTTGATTTCTTTCCGCCTGTTTTTGATGATGGTTGCTTCTTGAAGCTTTTATTAATCTTAGATGGCTGCTCTCGGCAGAGTCATCTATGTACAGTTTTTGCAACAATAAGTTATAGAGAGCTTCTGATTCTGGGAGTTCACTCTTGTACTACTTTAAATGCTGTTTTGCTGCTTATCCCAAGTCACTGTAGATTTTGCTCTGGTTTGTGCATTTTGTCTGCATTTTGGTAGAGATGTATTTTCCTGTGGCAAGCCATTCTTCTGTTTTTGTTAGATTTACCTTCTAAATTGGTAAATCACTCTCCCATGGAGTTTTCACTGCATAGCTGGACTGGGCTGAGGCTTTCCATAAGAATGAGAATCTTGTGTTTTCCAACCTCTGGTGTTTTACAGTGAGAATTTTGTGTTTTACTACCTCTGGTGTTTTACTGGATATCTCTTTCCATTCTCCCTCTCTCTCTCTCTCTCTGGATAAATGGAAGGCTGAGAGAGAGAGAGAGAGAGAGAAAGAATACCAATGATATATTATTCCAATACAATATGTAAGGTTTTCTTTTCTCTGCGTACCTGGACGGGGCTGAGGCCTAATAATCTGTATGAAATTTTTTAGATGATGAAATTTAGGTAAATTCCTGCACAGGGTTCATTCAGAAGTATCTTTTAGTTTATTTTATTTTTTTATTTTATTTAATATTTTAAATAATTTTAAAATGTGGAGGGATTGTTGGAATCATTTTGTTATTTGCTTCATGGTTCAAATTGACTGGCTTGCAAATCTTTCTAGGGAGTCAGGGGTTTAAGAAACAACATGCATAGAGCACATATATGCATTTTTCATCAAGGAACTGATCATTTCGTGTTACACTGTGGAATGGAGTCATTCCACACCTGTGAACGGAGAATTCATTATTATAATTTTTAGTCTTAGATAGCTGTTTCTGAACCCAGTCATTTGTGTGTAGTTTCTAAATTATAAGACTTGAACAAGCCAAGGGGCTAAATGATGTTGTACTTTTTGGTAATATTTGCTTATCTAAATTGATTGTAGGAGTCATTTAGTTTGGGCGAAGGTCCCCAAGGAAGTATCTGAATCTAATCATCTGTGCTTAGTTTCTAACTGATAAGATTCTGCAACTCAAGAAGTTCAATTATTTAAACCGATATCTTCTGATCCAATATGACAGGAG
Source organism: Vitis riparia (assembly GCF_004353265.1). Lineage (NCBI taxonomy): Eukaryota > Viridiplantae > Streptophyta > Magnoliopsida > Vitales > Vitaceae > Vitis > Vitis riparia. The sequence goes on along the minus strand of NC_048449.1, from coordinate 19,850,559 downwards.
TTAATTTATCGTGGGGGAAGCTCCCTGAAGAAGTGACATATAGGCTTTCACTTGAATTTTGATATAGATGCCTCAAATGGATTGAGTGACAACCCATTTTTGTTCAGCTATTTAAAATGATATCTTCTGATCCAAAGTGGCAGGAGTTAATTTATTTTGGGTGAAGCTCCTTGAAGAAGTGGCGGATAGGCTCTCACTGGCATTCCAATATAGATGCCTCAAATGGGTTGAGTGGCAACCCGTTTTTGGGCATTTTTACAACCTTTAATAATTCATTAAATCATTTATTTCTGATAAAAAAAAATTTAAGTAATTTGTCTGTTAAGTTCTCAGCTCTCTGTTATTTTTCTATTGGGAAATCTGGCCTTGCTGTTGAGGTCACCCTCACCCAAGAAGGGGGGAAAATTGTAATCTTGTGTTTACCAGCTTTGTTTTATCATTTGACATGTTAATACATTCTAGTCTCTCTCTCTCTCTCTCTGTCTCTCATCCTCTCTTGACGTAAACACATATCCCTTCTTTAAATGCTCAGTGTTTTGCTAGATAAGTGGATAAAGATTTAGTTTTGACTTCTAACTATTCAAATGCATTACTTGCTAGATTTTTTTTTTTTTTTAATGATCAGAGCAGTACTCTTTAGTTTATGCAACTGATTTTTTATTTTTTGCTCACATTTTCAGGGTGAAGTTCTAAGGTCTTTATCTGATATTGATGATCTTGCTAGTACTTTTTCAAAGGTGAGGTTTCTGAAACACTGTCTTATAGAAAAAGATTTCCTAAACATGGAGATGATATGGCAGTGGTGTGTGTAAAAAAAAATTAGCTTGTTACATGATTGTCCTGTTATGGACTTGGTGCCTTTTTGAATCCTTTGATTAAATTCTTAAGTTTAAAAATATTGGTGTGTTCTCCTGTTAGATGCATTTGTCAGCACACTATTGTTTGGATTTAGGTTGATGCACTACCAAACTTACATAAGGTCTTATGTTTACTTGATTTGAAGCTCATGGACTCTAAAAGCTGCATAAGATATTCATTTTGCCATATGAATAGCCTGCACATCATCTACAATTAGAATCTGAGCCTGTGTAATGGTGGAAAAATTACTAAGTGAGCATTAAGAATTGCATAACCATTGACATCCCACATTTCCTAATGATCTTGACCACATTGGTGTGGAAAAGTGACAATGAAAAGTTAGGGTGAAAGATTTTTATCCCACTACAAAAGGGGTGGGTTCTGTCCGTTCAGATAGAATATTCTTGTATGGAACTCAATTCCAGGACTCCAAACATGACCTATTGGTGCCATCTCCCCATTTTTTCTGACACACATCATATTCTGAAAAGTACTGTAATTTTCTTGTCTAATTTGGTTCACCAATTTAAAAGGATGATAAAATGGCCCTATCAAAGCCCTTGCTCATCAATTTTGATGGTTAAATTCTTCTAATTTATTTGACTAGGTGGTTCATTAAATCAACATGTTTCCTGCCAATGAACGCATTTCTCATAATCCCCTATACATATGTATATATGTCTTTAGAAAGAAAATTAGGAATTGAGAGAACAGGGGAGTGAAATGTCTTATTCCCCAAAATTATATTAATCTGGTATTTACTGGCAGGATTCTCCACACATATGCATTTTGTTAGTTCTGATTTTGACTCATAAGTGGTTACATATGTTTCCTAATGTTATATTCTGGGTTATTTGTTTCTTGTGTTCTAAGTTCTGTTTGTTTTGTCACAGTTGGAAACAGGTGTTAGTGGACCAAGAAATGCAGGAATTATTGGTGATAGGGGATCCAGAGAAAGTGAGTACAAATCTTGCATATCCTTTTTTAGTTTACTATAGTGGATTTTTAATTCCTTTTTCAGAACTAGTGCCATTGAAACACTTTTTTTTTTGTTTTTTTTTTGTTTTGGTGTGTTTTAGTTCTATATGTATAGTAAGGATTTGTCTTGAGAAGATTTAGGGAGAATTTTTATGGTATGGGGGTTGCTAGGAGAGAAAGATGCACTTGGTTATGTGGACGACCATCCTTTGTGAGAAGACAAAGGGAGGACTAGGTATTAGAAAATAGAAATCCTGGCATCATAAGTGTGAAGAATGAGCTAGAAGAACGGCTTTGAGAGGTGGTTGGTGTTGGTTTGCAGTGGAGTAAAAAACTTTTGACCTTTCTGTGGAGGAGGTTGATGAGGATTTGGAAAGATGGTGCAAAGGTTGGGTGGAGGTTTAAGTTGGAATGACGTTTGAACGGGGCAGGGAGGTTTTTATTTTGCTTTGTTGTGGCTGAAGAGGAGAAGAGGTTCTCGTTGGTTTTCCCCAAGGGGACGGGTTTCATGGGGGTTGGTCGGTTCTGGTGGAGAAGCTGCGCTCTTTAGGTGTAGCTCCCTCTTCTGAGGTTAGGAGAGTGGGTTCCCCTGCTAAGGTGAGGAGCATCTCAAGGGAGACAACCCTTGGGTCTTTTGCTGACGTCATAAGGAAAGCTCATGGAGTGGCCAGCGAAACTGTTTGGGTTTAGATTGGAGATATAGTGGTGTGAGACAGGGAGGAGTCATTGTGCAGTTGTTTGGTCGGTTGGTTTGGCGAGGTTTTAAAGCAGTAACCTGATTTTTCCTTTTTGAAACCTCTTGTGATTGCTCTTTTGTCTCTGAAGGGGGGTTGAAGATTTCAGGTTTTGGAGGTAACTTGCTCTTATTTGATTTTGAGATATTTGCTGAGGCCGAAAGGGTGCTTGCAAGAGGTTCTTGAAGGGTTAAGGAGAGAGTGCTGCACTTGGTAAGGCGGACTCCCAAGGTTGGTTGTCTGAGGAAGGGGTCATGCCAAGGAGATGTGGATGAGGGTATTGGATTTCGTGTTACACCTGTGGAGTCAGGTGGTGTTTAAGAAGATTGGGGATGAATGTGGTGGGTTTGCTGCTGTGGATGAAGACAGCTCTTTTGAATAATCTGCATTGGGCCAGGATTTTGGTGCATCCTGTTAGGAGTTTTTTTACCTAGCTTGTTGCAAGTGGTAGTGGGCAACTCCAGCTTCTCCTTACAACTGTGGTGGGAAGCTTCGCCGGGTTTTTCGTTTGTGGAGCCTAGAAGAAGAGACTGTGTGCCCAGTGAGCAAGAAGTTGGGGCAGGAGTGGAAGTTTTCTCATGCGCCAATGATGGGAGGGGACTGCAACCCTTGGGTCCTACAGCAGCTGTCGAGTTGCTCTGCTGCAGGTCTAAGGTGGCGGGTGAGGGTGCTGCAGGTTTTGACGCAAAAGCAGCTGCTGTAGGTTTGACTTGTTGCAGGCCAAAGTTGGTAGGAGAGGGTACAGTGGACTCTATAGCAGTATCTGTTAAGGGAAAAGGAATAGAGGAGGGGGGATTTCCTAGGACGTGAAAAGAGGGTTACAGCTGTTATGGGAGGTGGTGGGGTAGTTGGGCCTGATGTCATTGTGAAGGTTGGTGGGGAGGTTCTTGGGTCTTCTTCTTTGGGCCGACAAGGGTTGGGAGAGGCTTGCAGCGTTGAAAATGGGGATGCCTTTGTGTTTTCGGATATAAGAGTGAAGGGTCCACTAAGATTGGGCCTGGCCCAAGTTTGTACTAACAGAATTGTGGGAAGGGCCTCAGAGGAGGTTGGGCCTTTAAGTGGAGCTTTAAAGGTGATGAGGGCTTGTTAGGGCTTGCTCCTTCTGCAGAGAAGGTGCAGGAGGGGTGTGTTCTTTGCGTGCTTGAGAGTAGAAGAGGAGAAAGCTTTGGTGGATCTGTCAGGAGAAAAGGGCAGAGTATAGCCTCTGCAGAGGAGGCACCTAGAGTCGAGCCGCCCTGTGGTCTTGATGTCCTCTTCTTGTGTGAGGGGGGTAGCGAGCCTTTTTCTGTGGATTCGTTAACTTCTTGAGCTGCGATTACAGATGAGGCACTCGTGGCGGAGGCGAATGGGCAATCTGGGCCTTCCCCCCTTTCCTTGGGTCCTCGAAGTCCTCGATGTCAGCCGCTAATGATGGTGCTGCAGGATGACAGCATGCTGGATCTCTCGGGGAAGACTATGAAGGAGCCCTCTGGTATGGAGATGGTTGCTAGGGCCGAGGAGTTGGAGCGTTCAAGGGATGTGGACTTCGGTGCCTTGGAGGGAGAGGATTTTAATAGCCTTCCTAGTGGTTTTGTTGAGTTCAGTAATTGTTTGGGGATGCCAGTTGCGGGCTTTGAGAAGGAAATTTGTGCTATTGTCAGAAAATTGGAGTAAAGAAGAGGTTGTGGGGTGAGCGTGTTAGGGGGTAAGAAAAGGTCTTCTTCCCGTTTCAAGAGGGAAATGTGAAAGTTAAGAGTGCTTGATTAACTATAATAGTTCTCCGTTCACTGCTAGAGGAAAGGGGAGTGGTGCTGGGGATTGAGGAAAGAGGGTGCTTCCAGTTGTAGGGTTTTTCTATTGTTTAGCCTTGTTGTTTGGGTTGTTTCTGCTTTTCTTTCTGTTGGTTAGGGCTGCTTGTTGTTAGGGTGGTGGGTTTTTCTCTTCTTTTCCTTTTTTGGTTTGCTTTTGGGCCCAATTTGTATACTCCGTGCATACTTTTTAGCACCTTTTTTCAAGTGCTTCAATATATCTTTTCTTACTTATAAAATGAAGTTGTATATGTATATGTTACGAGTTCGATTGTCTTCATGCTAGCCTTCAAATTGTCCTTTTATCTTTTGTTATGGTCATAGCTACAAATCCTGTGACAACCATTCCATGACTAGATTAGCTCTTGAAGACCTATGTTACATGAAGCAGGTTCAAAATGATGCTATCAAACTCCTGTATCTCAGTATACTTGCTGAAAGAAACATGAGAGCCCCAACTTGTTATCATTAATTATTATGACCACACCCATCAACTTTAATCTTGCTCAGATAATTCATCTTCTGTAGGCTTTTTGGCAATTCATTGAAAAAAGTTTGGTGTTCCAATTAGCTTCCTTATCCCACGGGGCTCTAGATTTTCACCCCTAACTTGCTTCCTTATAATCTGCTAGTGGCTACATTCCTCAAAAGCCAAGTTTCTAGGCCTTAAGTCCTTAGAGGTCCTTCTCTTTCCCATAGTTTTAAAAGGCTCAAGGCGCACCAAGGTGCAAAGTAGTCCTAGAGCCTGAGGCGCAAGACGCACCTAAGCCGCGGGCTTTAGTGAAGTGAGGTGTACCTTAATTTACATATATATTTTTATATAATATAATCAAATTTAACAATAATTTATTTGTCCTTGTTGAATATAATGAATTTATAGTGTACAATCTTTCCTTTTTTTTTAATATAGGTCACATGTATGGTAGTTAGGACTCCTAGCCTTGTATATATATATTTTCTCAATTGTAAGTAGACACTACATGAATGAGAATCAAAGTTTTCTTCTCTCTCTCTTAACATGGTATCAGAGCCAAGGGAGAAAACCTAATTCTTTCCAGTTTCCCCGTGTCATCAATTCCGGGGAAACCTTCCTGTGACCGTATTTCATTCCGGTCACCTTCCCTAGACTCCAAAGCTTTCCGGTCGGTCGAATCGTCGTCAGAAAACATTCATCGCCGGCGACTTTTTCGGCGAACTTTTCTGGCGACGTCTTTTTCCGACACCGCAAGGAGCGCTTAGAGGAGATCTCCAATTTTTCCTAAAGCACCGGAGCCAGAAAACCACCCACGCGCCAGCCAAGCGCGTTTTTCCGGCCGGCGACTGCATCTCACGCACCCGCGTGTGAGGGCGCGTGAGCCACTTTCCGGCGACGTGCTTCCTCCTCCAGCCTCGCCTGACGCCGACTAGCCACCCTTCATACCTGTTTCTGCCATCCGAGCCCTGCACGTGCTTCTTTTGGGGTTCTTTTGCCTCCGTCGACCCTCTGAACAGTTTTTCCGGTGTCCTCCGGCTATTTTTTCTCAACCCCAATCCCTGCACGTGCCTTGGGAAGTGTTCTTCTACCTTTCCGGTGGTGCCACAGTTGTTTTTTCTTTTCTATTTGGTCTCTCACACGGGCGATTCTTCGGTTTTTCCTTCTTCAGCCGCATCTGAAGCCGTATTAGGGCTCTCTTCGATCCAAATATACTTCATTCTCCAGATAAGTGGATATGGCTACTAAAACTTCCATTTTTTCCTCTGTCATATCTGGATCTCCTATGATTACTTCGGAGAAATTGGTTGGCAGTGAAAATTATCTTTCTTGGTCTGCCTCTGTTGAACTTTGGTTTATGAGACAAGGATATGAGGATCACTTGGTTACATAGGAGGCAGATATCCCTGAGGTTGAGCGCGTACAGTGGAGAAAGATAGATGCCCAGTTATGTAGTGTATTATGGCAATCAGTTGATCCCAAGATCCTTCTTCATCTTTGGGCCTACAAAACTTGTTTTAAATTTTGGACTCAGGCCAAAGGATTATACACAAATGATATTCAGCGTTTTTATAAGGTGACTTTTGCTATTGTCCATATCAGCCAACAGGACTTGGATCTATCTACTTATATTGGCCAGATTGCCTCTCTTAAGGAGGAGTTGTTGACTGTGATGCCTCTTACTCCTGATGTTGGGGCTCAACAAACACAGTTTGATAAGTTCTTCATGGTCCTTACTCTTATTGGCCTCCGTCCGGATCTTGAGCCGGTCTGCGATCAGATTCTTGGTAGTTCATCAGTTCCGTCCTTGGATGATGTGTTTGCTCGCCTCCTTCGTATCTCGTCCACTCAGACTTTGCCATCTGATAGCATTTTAGATTCTTCTGTGTTAGTTTCTCACACTATCTCTCGAGGACGCAGTGGTAACCGAGGTAGAGGCCAACGTCCTCATTGCACCTATTGCAATAAACTTGGCCACACTCGCGATCGTTGCTATCAGTTACATGGACGGCCTCCTCGCACTGCCCATGTGGCCCAGTCCTCTGATTCTCAGCTGCCTCAGCCTCCGAGCTCCTCTGCATCTCAGGCATCTTAGGCCTCTGTTGCCTCTGTTGCCCAGCCTGGTAATGCTTCTGCCTGCCTTACCCACACATCTTCTCTTGGACCCTGAATTCTAGATTCTGGAGATTCTGATCACATATCTGGTAATAAGGATCTTTTCTCCTTTATTACTACTACCTCTGCTTTACCTACTGTTACCTTAGCTAATGGTTCTCAAACTGTAGCTAAAGGTATTGGTTTGACCCTTCCTCTGCCTTCTCTACCTCTCACTTCTGTCCTTTATACTCCTGAATGTCCTTTTAATCTTATTTCCATCAGCAAAATCACTCGAACTCTTAATTGCTCTATTACCTTTTCTGATAAATTTGTGACCTTGCAGGACCGGAGTACGGGGAAGACGATTGGCATAGGACGTGAGTCTCAAGGCCTCTATCACCTCACCTCGGATTCATCTCCTGCAGTTTGCATTTCCACTGATGCTCCTCTCCTCATTCACAGTCGTTTGACCCACCCTAGTCTCTCCAAGTTCCAGAAGATGGTCCCTCGTTTTTCCACTTTGTCGTCGCTTTCGTGTGAGTCATGTCAGCTTGGGAAACATACTCGTGTCTCGTTCCTAAAGCGTTTGAATAATCGGGCAAAGTCTCCTTTTGAGCTTGTCCACACTGATGTTTGGGGTCCTTGTCGGACTGCGTCTACTTTAGGATTTTAGTATTTTGTCACTTTCATTGATGACTATTATCGATGTACTTGGTTATTTTTAATGAAAAATCGAGCTGAGTTATTCTCTATTTTCTAGAAATTTTATGCTGAAATCCAGACCCAGTTCAATATTTCTATTCGTGTGTTACGCAATGATAATGCCAGGGAATATTTTTCAGCTCCATTTACTTCATTTATGTCTCATCATGGGATTCTTCATCAGTCTTCTTGTGCTCATACTCCTCAACAAAATGGGGTAGTTGAGCGCAAGAATCGACATCTTGTTGAGACAACTCGTACTATCCTCCTCCATAGTAATATTCCTTTTCGTTTTTGGGGGGGCGCTGTTCTTACCGCTTGTTATTTGATTAATCGTATGCCCTCCTCTGTTTTACATGATCAGATTCCTCATTTCCTTCTCTTCCCTGATCAACCACTTTATTTCCTTTCTCCTCGTGTCTTTGGTTGTACTTGCTTTGTTCATATTCTCACTCCTGGACAGGACAAGCTTTCCGCCAAAGCCATGAAGTGCCTCTTCTTGGGATATTCCAGACTTCAGAAGGGTTTTCGTTATTATTCCCTTGAGACTCATCGATGCTTTATCTCCGCTGATGTCACTTTCTTTGAGGACTCACCATTCTTTTCCACCACTTCTGAGTCTCTTCCTGTTTCTGAAGTCTTGCCCCTTCCCATTGTCTCCCCATCTGATGTTGTGCCTCCTCGACCACTTCAGGTTTATTATCGTCACCCTCGTGTCGCTGCTCCTCTCCCTTTTGCTGAGGCACCTATTGACTCACTTCCTATCCCTTCGGCTTCTCTTGCCCCGGCTCTGCCTTCTCCTGATGATTTACCCATTGCTATTCGGAAAGGTACTCGCTCTACTCGTAATCTTCATCCTATTTACAATTTTTTGAGTTATCATCGATTATCTTCACCCTATTCTGCTTTTGTTTCTGCTATATCCTCTGTTTCTCTTCCAAAGAGCACCCATGAAACTCTTTCCCATCCAGGCTGGCGACAGGCACTGGTGGATGAAATGGCTGCTCTGCACTCTAATGGCACTTGGGATCTTGTTGTTTTACCCTCTGGTAAATCTACAGTTGGCTGTCGTTGGGTCTATGCAGTTAAGGTTGGTCCTGATGGTCAGGTTGATCACCTTAAGGTCCGCTTAGTTGCTAAAGGCTATAATCAGGTTTATGGTTCTGATTATGGTGACACATTCTCCCCTGTTGCCAAGATTGCTTCTGTCCACTTGCTTATCTCCATGGCTGCTATGTGTTCTTGGCTTCTTTATCAGTTGGATATTAAAAATGCCTTCCTTCATGGTGATCTTGCCGAGGAAGTTTATATGGAGCAACCTCTTGGTTTTGTTGCTCAGGGGGAGTCTGGTTTAGTGTGCAGGTTACGCCGTTCTCTATATGGCTTGAAACAATCTCCTCGAGCATGGTTTGGCCGTTTTAGTTCTGTTGTTCAAGAGTTTGGCATGCTTCGCAGTACATCAAACCATTCAGTTTTTTGTCATCATAACTCCTTGGGGCAGTGTATTTATCTGGTTGTTTATGTGGACGACATCGTCATTACAGGTAGTGACCAGGATGGTATTCAGAAACTAAAACAACATCTTTTTACCCACTTTCAGACCAAAGACTTGGGGAAACTCAAGTATTATTTGGGAATTGAGATAGCTCAATCCAGTTCCGGTGTGGTCCTTTCCCAAAGGAAGTATGCTTTAGACATCCTGGAAGAAACTGGTATGTTAGACTGTAAATCGATAGACACACCTATGGATCCGAATGTCAAACTTGTACCAGGACAGGGGGAGCCTTTAGGAGACCCTGGGAGATATCGACGGCTCGTAGGTAAATTGAACTATCTCACCATTACTCGTCCAGACATTTCTTTTCCTGTGAGTGTTGTTAGTCAATTCCTACAGTCACCATGTGATAGCCATTGGGATGCCGTAATCCGCATTCTTCGATATATCAAAAGTACACCAGGCCAAGGTGTGTTGTACGAGAACAGAGGTCATACTCAGGTTGTTGGTTACACAGATGCAGATTGGGCTGACTCACCCACAGATAGACGTTCCACTTCAGGGTACTGTGTTTTTATTGGAGGTAATCTAATATCTTGGAAGAGTAAGAAACAAGATGTAGTGGCCAGATCTAGTGCTGAAGCTGAGTATCGAGCTATGGCTTTGGCAACATGTGAACTCATATGGTTGAGACATCTTCTTCGAGAGTTGAGATTTGGAAAGGATGAACAGATGAAACTCATCTGTGATAACCAGGCCGCATTACATATTGCATCCAATCCAGTCTTTTATGAAATGACCAAACATATTGAAGTTGACTGTCACTTCATTAGAGAGAAGATCGCATCAGGATGTGTTGCTACAAGTTTTGTTAATTCAAATGATCAACTAGTAGACATCTTCACTAAATCTCTCAGAGGTCCTAGGATTAAATACATTTGTAACAAGCTTGGTGCATATGACGTATATGCTCCAGCTTGAGGGGGAGTGTTGAATATAATGAATTTATAGTGTACAATCTTTCCTTTTTTTTAATATAGGTCACATGTATGGTAGTTAGGACTCCTAGCCTTGTATATATATATTTTCTCAATTGTAAGTAGACACTACATGAATGAGAATCAAGGTTTTCTTCTCTCTCTCTCTTAACAGTCCTAAACACATAAATCATTAAATATCATCCACAACTTCAATTTAATCAACAAAAAAAATAAAAATAAAGAACTCCAAGCATAAAAACAAATCCAAATCCATATTACAAATCATAGTTGTGAAAGGCGCGCCTAATGGAAGGTACGTGACTATTTTCCCTCTATTTTTCTCCTATTTTTCCTCTTCTTCTTCTTCTTCTTCTTCTTCTTCTTCACTTCTTCTTCTTCTTCTTCTTCTTCTTTGTCTTCTTCTTCTTCTTCACTTCTCCATTGCACAATTGAGGCTAGGGCACGATTGGGAGTGGTGTCGGGTTGAAAAATACCAGAAAAGGGGGTTGGAAAGGAAAACAGGGCCAAAACGGCGTCGTTTTGGCCTGTTCCTTTTAAAATTAAAAAGGGCCAAAATGACGTCGTTTTGGACCCATAAAGTAAAAAAGAAATTAGGGCTCAGCCCCAACCCTCTGCAACCTGACGGACTGAAGGAGAAGGAGGGGTTGGAGGGTGTACTTGGCTGGAGGCGAGTTAGGTGACCGCATATCGCCTTGTCGGAGGTGAGCGGCTTGCGGCTTAAGTAACGCCTTCGTGAAGGGGCGTCGCGCCGCCCCGAGCCTAGGCGCGCCTTTCACAACTATGCTCTTTCCTTTGGATCCCACTGTATAAAGGAACACCCACAAAATTATCACTACCCCTCTAGCACCTAGTCATAACTTCAAACTGATCCTCCTTTTTCATATGTTCTCAAATCTAAAAGGGGATTCCTGAAGCCTCAGGCAAGCCTAGTAAGTAGTGTTTTAGTATGATATAAGAATGGGGGTATAAATTGGCTAATTTGCTTATTTACTTGGTTGTTTTGCAAGTGATATATTGTCCACTCATTTTATGGTATTTCCATGGAGATGTTAAATGTGTGCCTGATGGCATTGCATATCTTCTAGTTGGTCTCCCACTCTTCAGAATGGGTTTTCTTGCTGTATGTGAGGTAAAATGTGGGTTAGGGTCCTCAGGGAGATCCTCTGAGTGGGACCTGTCAAATGTATACCACCATATCTGCCTCTATCTTCTGCAATTGTATCATATTGACATTCAGCGAATAATTCTTGGAGCCTGATGATATGCTTCCTTTTTTTTTCCTGGGTGTCATATTGCAACTGATCAAAGTTTCCTGAAATGTTCTTTTCAGGTTCTTCAGCTGCTGAATGGGCACAGGAAGAGGATCTACATTACTGGTTTGATCAACATATGTTTGAGACTGAAAGCCTTCAGGATGGCAAAAGATGGTCATCACAGCCCCATGCTTCTTCTGCCCATCTCTCAGAATTAAAGCCTCTGTACAGAACTTCATCATATCCTGAACAGCAGCAGCCACAGCAGCTGCAGCAGCATCAGCAGCAGCAGCATCACTATAGCGAACCAATTCTAGTGCCAAAATCTTCTTTTACTTCTTATCCTCCCACAGGGGGCAGATCCCTGGAGGGTTCACCAAATCATCATTCACGCCACATCTCTCATCTTTCTGGTGGACCCCAGATTGCATTATCTCCATCAAACCTCCCTCCCTTTTCCAACCCTCAGCTTCAATTGCCCAGCTTGCATCATGGGTCCCAATTTGGTGGAAATTTACCTCAGTTTGCTCCTGGTCTCTCTGTTAATAGCCGACCACCAAGCCAATGGGTCAACCAGACCAACATATTTCCTGGAGATCATCCCAGCATCTTGAACAATTTGTTACAACAACAATTACCTCATCAAAATGGGCTAATGCCTCCACAGTTAATGCTGCAACAGCAGCCACAGCAGCATAGACTGCATCATCCAGTTCAGCCTTCATTTGGTCATTTGTCAGGGCTGCAGTCCCAACTATTTAATCCCCATCTTTCCCCAGCTCCACCCATCATGAACAAATATGAAGCAATGCTTGGGATAGGTGATCTGAGGGATCAAAGACCCAAGTCAATGCAAAAAGGTAGACCGAATCATCGGTTTTCTCAACAGGGCTTTGATACTAGCAGTCAGAAGAGTGATGTTGGGTGGCCACAATTCAGATCCAAGTATATGACAGCTGATGAAATCGAAAGTATCCTTAGAATGCAGCTTGCTGCAACGCACAGTAATGATCCATATGTGGATGATTATTACCATCAGGCTTGTCTTGCAAAAAAATCTGCTGGAGCAAGATTGAAGCACCATTTCTGCCCAACTCACCTGAGGGAACTCCCTCCCCGAGGCCGTGCAAACAGTGAGCCACATGCTTTTCTCCAGGTTGATGCTCTTGGAAGGGTTCCATTCTCATCCATCCGCAGACCCCGTCCTCTTCTTGAAGTTGACCCTCCAAATTCATCTGTTGCTGGCAGCACTGAACAGAAAGTTTCTGAGAAGCCTCTGGAACAGGAACCGATGCTTGCAGCAAGGGTCACTATTGAGGATGGTCTTTGTCTTCTCCTTGATGTGGATGACATAGATCGGTTTTTACAATTCAATCAGCTCCAGGATGGTGGGACTCAGTTGAGGCGGAGACGGCAGAACCTGCTGGAAGGGCTCGCAGCATCACTACAGTTGGTTGACCCACTTGGGAAACCTGGTCACACCGTTGGGCTGGCCCCCAAGGATGATCTTGTGTTCCTACGGTTAGTTTCACTTCCCAAAGGTAGGAAGCTTCTCTCAAAGTATCTCCAGCTACTCTTTCCAGCCGTTGAGCTCATCCGAATAGTCTGCATGGCCATTTTCCGCCATTTAAGGTTTTTATTTGGGGGCCTACCCTCTGATTCTGGAGCGGCTGAAACGACCACTAACCTCTCAAGGGTCGTTTCCTCATGTGTTCGTGGAATGGATCTCGGTGCTCTAAGTGCTTGTTTTGCAGCAGTGGTTTGTTCATCAGAGCAGCCTCCCCTCCGTCCTCTTGGAAGCTCTGCTGGTGATGGAGCTTCTGTAATACTAAAATCTGTGCTTGAACGGGCAACTGAAATTTTAACCGATCCTCATGTTGCTGGCAACTGCAATATGAATAATCGAGCCCTGTGGCAGGCCTCTTTTGACGAATTCTTTGGCCTTCTTACCAAGTACTGCTTGAACAAATATGATAGTATAATGCAGTCATTGCTCATGCAGGCCTCTTCAAACATGACAGCTGTGGGGGCAGATGCGGCTAGAGCCATCAGTAGAGAGATGCCAGTCGAGCTCTTGCGTGCAAGTCTTCCGCATACCAATGAGCACCAGAAAAAGCTGTTACTGGATTTTGCACACCGCTCCATGCCTGTAATGGGATTTAATAGTCAGGGTGGCGGCAGTGGCAGTCATGTGAATTCTGAATCTGTCCTGAGTTGATGCAGAATCATGGTGAAATTTGACAGAGCTAGAGAAAAAGGATTTCTTAAAAAGCAAGTGTCAGGAACTAGTGATACTGGTGGATGTGTTGCCTGCATGCTTCCACACTCAATCGAATTAGGAGCAGCCTTGTGCAGTGAAGAAAGCTTAAAGGGCAAGGGCATGTTGTGATCGGAGTCAGTTTAGAGAGTTAAGATTTTCTTGTTCATTCTGTGTCTTCCCTCAGAACTTTTGAACTGCTTCATGGGGAGAATATCTGTATTATGTTGAAACACCCATCTTTTTTTTTTCTTCGTCCCTTTTCCCTTTTCTTTTTTTCAAATGGGGGAGCTTATTATAATGCTCTGTCATGGAACTCCAGATAAAAAACTGGAGGCTTAGGAGGTGTAGATGTACAGGGTTCATTACAGATTACTTGCCATGTTCCTCCACTATTAGTTTCCAGGACATGGGAAGGATTTTGAGCACGTCCATCTGAAAGTGGTGTATTTGATTTGCTACTCTACTGGAATTGGCCTGGGTTCTGTGAGAACGTCGTTTACCGTGTTTTTAGACGGTTTGATGGAAGTGTTCTTTCTTTGAACCTTCCTTTCAGTTTTCGTTTTCAGTATCTTGTTCTCTCTTCCATGTATTATCTACTGTAGACAGTCTCTATTTGGTCTCTTTAATGTTCAAATGGTGCATCCGTCCGGGGGGGTTTTTGCTCTGCAATTTCTGAAATTGAATGCTTGAAAACCTCAATTGACAGCTTGTAGCTGATCAAGGCTTATACAGGATCATCGCCCGTGACTTCCATTTGATAATAGTTTTAAGGTTGAATATTTGTTGGATTGGATGTATACACTAGTGCTGGAATGTCTGTGATTTTGTAAAACCTTAGGAAACATAATAATCTGCTCTTTTCAATTCATATTTTATTTGAAGAAACTAATCATGTATAAAATGAGATCGCAACTTGTATTAAAAGCTAAGGAGGTGGGGTGTCAAAATCGCTTTGATTTAGTTTAGATGATCAGTTGGACTTGATCCCTTGAGCTGATATGTAATAGAAAAACAACTTTCCATTAGGCAAACCCCCTTAAATAATTGTCTTATCTTTTCCCCTCTGGCCTGCATTCTTGGCTTCGCCACTGCACATGATACAAACTTTCTTTTCTTATTTTGGTAGTGCATATATCCTTTATTTTAATTAGTTGCCTTTTCTTAGTTTTGGTAGTTTTAGTTGGACTACATACAAGGACAAGTGTATATCATACATCAACTTCATTAGTGAAAGCCAAAGACCATTTCATAATTTCTTCCTCTTCTTGTATTTGCTTTATGGTATCAGAGCATCTCTAAGCTCTCACAGGCAGAATTCCTCAAATGGCTGAAACCACACAAAATCAATCTTTCTCTCCCACCTCTTCAAACACTTCCCTTTCTCCTCAAATACGTCCCTTCATTCTCTAGCAAATACGTCCCTTCATTCTCTAGCTCTAAGGATATTCAACTTATGTCAAATTCCACTAAATGAATTATTGTGGTCACAAATTTCATGGTCACATGTCCTCCTGGGTGACCTAATGCTCCGAGACTTGGCTTTCTCTTTTAAGAAAAACTTAAAAAATTTCAGTCTAGCATATTTGGCTCAACAATTCAGATCCTGAAAAGTTGACAAACTTCATCAAAATCTTGGAAGGTTGGCAACTATTTTACTAACCCAGGTTGAAAGGTAAATTACAGGAGCATTTTCAGGAAAGATAATGCATGAGGGAGAACTTGTCCTAATAGGGTTGAACTAGTCTTTCATGGTTCGGTTTTCATCTTCATAGCCTACATCATCACCTATATCGTTCCCATGGTGACTTTCATGACCAACAACCTTGTAGTGCAAATGTTATGACCTATGCATATGACCAGCGCCACTAGAATGGTTTTCACCCCTTTGATTAATCCAAATGCTTTTAAAGGAGACTTGGGTATAGATATCAAAAGGCTCATTATCCCAAATATTACTCCACCATCTACCACCCACTCAGGACATTCTCAAGCAGTGATGGCGTGTAGTGACAACGAGAGAGAAAATTTTCTTTCCCTAGCTAATCTAAAGTCAAACTAAAAAATTGTGGCTTTGTATCTTAGACTCATTGAAGAAGAAAAATCACTCTTCTCACTTATTTCCCTCATTTACTCAACTGGTAGCAAACTTAAGTAGATAAACACTTTCAATTGGAAGTGAACTAGACATGAAAAGAATAACAACCATGCATCAACTAAAAATTTAAATCCAAATACTCCAAACATTGACTAAAAATGAAAATGACTTTTCATTGAATTGGGAAAATAAATTTAAAACATGAAAATTGCATTTTTTCATAAAAAAGCTAAGTGACCATCTTAGTCAATAAAATGATTATGCCTTATTGCTCAAGAAAAAAAAAAAAATCCTAACTAAGCTTCCTTACTTTCCTTTCGCTACTCTCTGCCCCTCTGTGTCTTGCTCTCTCTTCATGCTTATTATTTATAGAAGAAAATGCTAATATGGGAAGGTAATCATCTGATAATGTGAATGGTAATCATATTCCATATTAGTTTCGGTTTTCCAACACTCCCCCTCAAGCTGGCTTAAAGATATCTTCCATAGCCAGCTTACCAACTAGAAAATCGAATTGCCTCTTGTGTAGTCCTTTGGTGAAGACATCAGTCACTTGTTCCTTGGTAGGGATATCGGTCATGCAGACCAATCCGTTGTCTATCTTCTCTTTAATGAAATGCTTGTCCACTTCCACATGTTTGGTGCGGTCATGGAAAATCGGATTGTGAGCTACTGAAATTGCTGCCTTGTTGTCATAATACAACTTCATAGGAGATGAACCTGTCATCTTTAACTCTTCCAGTAATCTTCTTATCCACATAATCTCACAAATACCATGAGCTACAGCTCTAAACTCAGCCTCAGCACTACTTTTAGCAACCACGTTCTGTTTTTTACTTTGCCACGTAACGAAGCTGCCACCTACAAATGAACAGTACCCAAAGGTGGACCTTCGATCCACTATGCTTCCAGCCTAGTCTGCATCGGTGTAGGTTTCAATTTGTAGGTGTCCTCGTGACTTGAACAGAAGACCTCTACCTGGTGTCCCCCTTTAGATACCTTAGAATCCTGTAAACAGCTTCAAAATGCTCTGGTCCAGGCGCATGCATAAACTGACTAACCATACTCACTGAGAATGCTATGTCAGGGCGTGTATGGGATAGGTAAATCAATCTCCCAACAAGTCTCTGATAACGATCCTGGTCCTTCACATTCTTGACTTTTGTAGGTTGCAGTTTTACATTAAGCTCTATAGGTGTTTCAGCAGGCTTACATCCTAACATACCTGTCTCATCAAGAAGATCAAGAACATACTTCCGTTGATTTACAAAGATACATTCTTTGGACCTAGCAAACTCCATCCCAAGAAAGTATTTTAATGCCCCCAGGTCCTTAATCTCAAATTCCTCAGCAAGTTTCCCTTTTAGCTTCTCTAGTTCATTGCAATCATCCCCAGTTAACACAATATCGTCAACATACACAATTAAGATGGCTACTTTACCTTCATTTGAATGTTTGTAGAACATCGTGTGATCAGCTTGACTTTGAGTATATCCATAATGCTTTGTTACTTTTCCAAAGCGCTCAAACCAAGCTCTAGGCGATTGCTTAAGTCTATATAAGGACTTCTTCAATTTGCACACTTTCCCAACTCCAAAACTTTCTTCAAAACCTGGTGGAGGACTCATGAACACTTCCTTCTCTAGGTCTCCATTAAGAAAGACATTTTTAACATCCAATTGGTGTAAGGGCCAATTGGAATTTACTGCAAGGGACAACAAAACTCTAATCGAGTTTATTTTAGCTACGAGGGCAAAAGTCTCTTGTTAGTCTATCCCATAGGTTTGAGTAAAATCCTTTGCCACAAGTCTGGCTTTGTATCTCTCAACACTTCTATCTGCTTTACTTTTTATTGTAAACACCCATTTGTACACTACAATTTTTTTTTTTTTTTTTTTTTTTCCCTTGGTAAATCTACAACCTCCCAAGTGCCATTCTTTTTTAAGGCATTCATTTCCTCAAACACTGCCAATTTCCAACTCGGTTCATCTAGTGCTTCTTGAATATTTCTAGGTACCACAAGTTTTGAAATATTTGTAGTGAATGCTTTATAGTTGTCAAAAAGGTTACTATAGAAGATATATTTGGCAATGAGATGTTTAGTGTAGGCTCGGGTTCCCTTTCTAATTGCAATAGGGAGATCAAGGTCAAGGTCCTGTGTAGGAACAATTGGGGCTAATCCTAAATCGGGTTTGAGTGCAGACATTTCTGGACTTGGACTAAAGTGTGATGGTAAACTTAGATCAGTAATAGAAGAAGAAGAAGCATGTATATGAGTAGGAATAGAAGGAGGGTTACTTGAGACATTTAGAGAGCCATTGCCCAGGGCTTTCGGTTGACCATGTGCTGGGATGATTGGCTGGTCTTTACTTCTTCCAGGGACTTTTTCCTTGAATAAACCACAAGCTCAAGATTGTTTCTATTTTTTTTTTCATTTGTAGTATTTCTTCTTCTGATAGACCAATTTCAGATTCGGATTCAGTAGGCTTAGTTTCCTTATTTTCTTTTTCAAGAGAGATATCAAGAATTACACTAGGCAAAGGTTCAACAATTTCCCAAAAATTTGGTTTCACTAATTTCTCCCCCTGAAGTAAATTTTTGGTAAAATATGGGACATTTTCCATAAAGGAAACATCCATAGTTGTATAAAAACGTTTTGTAAGGGGATTAAAACAGTTGTAACCCTTTTTATTAGGAGTATATCCTACAAAAACGCATTTTTATGCTCTTGGGTCTAACTTAGATCTTGACTTTTTTGGAATGTGTACATATGCAGTGCAACTAGATATTTTCAAGGGTAATTCAGAATTAATTCGAGATTTTGGAAATACCTTTTTCAAGCACTCCAAAGGAGTGGTATATTGCAAAATTTTTGTAGGCATCCTGTTGATTAGATATGAAGCAGTTAGTATGGCATCCCCCCATAAGTATTTTGGAATATTCATGTAAAACATCATAGCCCGTGCTACTTCTAACAAATGTTTATTTTTACGTTCACCTATTCCATTATGTTCAGGGGTATCAGAACAATAGGATTGATGTAAAATTTCTTTCTCGTTTGAAAAGGTTTCCAAAACTTTATTAAAGTACTCAGTCTCATTATCAGATCTCAAAATACTGATTTTTGTTTGAAATTGGTTTTCAATCATTCTGTAAAATTCTTTAAAAATCCTTTTGACTTCAATTTTTTCTCTCATTAAATATACCCAACAAAGACGTGTATGGTCGTCTATAAAGGTCACAAACCATTTTTTTCCTGAAATTGTGGTTACTTTTAAAGGTCCCCAAACATCATTGTGAAAAAGATAAAATGGTTTTGATGCATAGTAGGGTTTTGGAATGTAAGTTTTTCGTTGGCTCTTTGCCAATAAACAACTTTCACATTGAAATGATAAAGAATCAACCTTTTGAAATAACACTGGAAATAAATGTTTTAAATAAGAGAAATTAGGATGACCTAATCTGCAATGCCAAACCATTATTTGATCACGAACAGAAAGAGAACTAATACTACTTAGTTCTTGAGCAATTTTATTACTAGGTAAATTATCCTCGAAATAATAGAGACCATTGATCATCCTAGCACTGCCAATCGTCTTCCCCGAGCTCTGGTCCTAAAAAATACAATGGGATTCATAGAAGATAACACAACAATTAGAATCTCTAGATAATTTGCTAACAAAAAAAAGATTACAAGTAAGTTTAGGAACATGGAGAACAAATTTAAGATCTATTCCTTCAGAGATTTTTATTAGACCTTTTCCTGTAATAGGTGAGAAATTACCATCAGCTATCCGAACCTTTTTATTTCCCAGACACGGTGAATAGGATTCAAACATGTTTGAGGAATTGGTCATGTGGTCGGATGCTCCAAAATCGATTATCCATGGAGTAGATTTAAAACGACAAGATAGAGCATATAATTCATTACCTGTGTGTGCCAAAGAAACACTAGAAGTACCGGATGTCAAGTTGGATTTCAGCAGTGCAAGAAGATGCTCCATTTGCTCAGTGGTGAAAGGGCTGGTCTCAGCCTTATTAGTAGTAGGAATAATGGCTCGACTTGGTTTGTCACCTGTTTTTCCTTTCCAATTTGTAGGTTTCCCATGGATTTTCCAACAGTTCTCACGAGTATGGCGAGGTTTGTAGCAAAAATCACACCAAACCCGTGGTCTTTCATCTGATTTGCTCTGAAATGCAGCAACTTTATTATAGCCTCCACCCGTGGTAACCAAGGTTGAACCTTCAATAGCAACTCCAGGTCCCTTCTTGCCCAGCATCACATTTCTCCGACTCTCTTCTCTTATAACTTCTGAAAAAACTTCACCAATTGAAGGCAGGGGTTGTCTTCTAATGATTCTCCCCCTTACTCATCAAACTTGACATTAAGGCTAGCCAAGAACTTGAAGATCCGATTGTCTTCCATGGTCTTCTTATGATGAAGTCCATCCTCGACATATTTCCACTCATAGGTGTTGAAGAGGTCAAGGTCTTGCCAGATCCGCTTCAAGGAGTTGAAGTACTTTGTGACGTTGTCCTCCCCTTGTCGTATCTCACCAAGTTTGAGGGTTAATTCAAAGATCTGTGATTGATTCCCTAAATCATAATACATTTGATTTACATTCTCCCAAAGCTCTTGTGCTGTTGGATAGCACATGTAATTAGAGCTAATGTCTTCTTCCATAGAATTCATAAGCCATGTCATCACCATGGAATTCTTAGCATCCCATATAGCATAGTTCGGATCATCCACTACAAGAGCCTTCTTTTCACCCATCAGGTAGCCCATCTTTTCACGTCCTCTGATGTACATTCGAACTGATTGAGACCATTTCTGAAAGTTGTCACCATTCAAGCGAATCGTGGTGATTTGGACAGAGTGAGATTCCGAGGTGGTAGGACTGATTTTTGAAGAATCAATGATGATGGGGTTGTTCAGAGAAGGTTGAGGAACAATAGTGGACTCGTTTGAAATATCTGACATGGTTTCAGAGAACAGGGATTGAAAGAGAGGAAAAAGGAGGATTTCGGCAAACAAATTGCTAGCTCTGATACCAAGTTGAAGAATAGGGTTTCACGGGAATAATATTCTTTCATTGAGATTATTCTTTTATAGAGTTTATAGCATACACAAATCCTTCAAATTAGGAAACTAAATCACTAATTAAAAGGAAAGAATAACTCCTAACAATTACGTTCCTAAAAATACAAAGATTGACAACTAATAAATAATTTACAGTTTTACAAAGTTATTTCTTTCGATATCAATTTCGATTTTCCAATAGATTCAACCCCCAAGGAGTTGACAATAGTCCTAGCGAGCTTTGATTGAAGAGGAATGAGAGATGAAGGGTAAGAATAGGAAAAAGTGAGTGAGATTTGGTGAATTAAAGCTCGAATCTCCACTAAAGAGAAGAAATGGAGAGTGAGAAATGAAAAGAGAGAGGGATTTAGGAAGGTTGTGGGGTTGCTTGGGCTTGAAAAAGCGTGCAAAAACTTAGAATTGCAAAGAAGGGTCTGGTTGCTAGACTCTTATCCTAGTGAACTTAGTGTTTGCTAGGCTAGCCAAGCATGTAACTTAATGGGTAGCCTATCAGTCATTCTAGTGGACAAGCATTTCTTGTATTTTCTTGGTTGTTTTTGAAGGGAAATCAAGGGGTCATTAGTACATCTTCCTTTTAGTTTATTAACCCTTCCAAAGTGCCTCGTTTCAATCACCTTTTACCCATTTTTTCTTGCGAAACTCATAAAATAGTCAAGTAATCTTTTTATTGATAAAACATGGTAAATGAGATACCCTTATGCATGAAATGTTGTGAGTTTGTATGGTTTACCATGCTAATTAGTGAACAATTTTATGCTTGTCAGTGCGGCCATGGGTCTCAAATCTATGGTTTGCTTTCAAAATTTATACATTCAAAACTAAAAAGATAACATTCTAGCACCAACTATGAAGAAATTTATATTTAAACTTCAATTCATGAAATCTTACAAATACATCAAAATTCCAAAAATAAAAAGAAAAAAAAGGAAAATCTTTTAGAGATGCAAGATGCATATATATATATATATTAGTTTTAACTTTTAACTCTAAAAAAAAAAAAAAAAGATTTCCAAAACACTACATGTGAACAAAAGAATCATAGCATCCTTACATTAGATGTTAGACCAAGATTTGTTTAATATCACCTTTGATAATAAAAAAATTAAACATTAAAGACACTAATGATTTTATTGTCTAACTGTGAAGACAATTGATTTTGATAGCACAACTTAGCTTACATGCAAAAAAATCAAAAGAAAATTTAACTAAGGTCTTCATGATGATCATAAAGTCTTTCGATAGCTTCTTGAGTCTTGCATAATTTTTTATTCCTTAAAAGAGACAATTGATTTTGATATATAAAATTATGTGAATTATAAAAGTGTTAATCACTAGCTAGCATCCTTACAGTAATGATTTTACTAGTTGCTAGACACTAATGATTAACACTTACAAATCATATTTATCGCTATCTAGCTATCTTGAATTATAAAAGCGTTATGGATTCAAACTTGTCCATCCTCATTAAAGAGTGCTCGTACTTATGTTATTTCACTTATAAATTCACTCTTTGAGAAAGTTTTCATTATTCGTTTCTACTTGTACTTAAGAGGGTTATCTAGGGAGGAGTTGTGAGATACTTCGTAGTAAATGTGAAGGTCCATTGGAACTTTAAAATCCAAGTATAAAAATGAACATTAAGAGCTTTGGTTGAGGAAGGTCTTGGAATAGTGAAATACCTTAATCTTGAGATTAAAGTTAGAGAAAAGTGAATATAGGCTGGGTTGTTTTTAACCATTATAAATTGAATTTGTATCTCTCTATCATTTCTCTATTTAGATTTCATTGTCTAAATTAATTATTACTTTATTATTTCTTGAGTTGTCACATTTATTTTATTAAAGTTTGTTAAAATGGATTAACATTCAATTCACCCCTCTCTTTTGGATGTTTACATAGGTTGAATTAGTATAAACCTAACATTAGTTAATACAAACCCTTAACAAAAAATAAAATAAAATATAAAAATAAAAAAATCCACTAGTAACCTTCTATATTTGCCAACTTGCAAACAAGCCTCATATATTTATCTACTTGGAAACAAAACAATAACCATATACTATTGTTTTGTATAACTAAATTAAATAATTAAGGCACAATTGTGGTTTGGGGTGGTAGAGATGGAGAATTTGTCCAAAATATATTATTACTGTAAAATTGGTGTGAAATCCATAAGATGTATATGTATAAAATTATCCTTTGTGAAACCATGTACTTTGTTCATCTATTATTGGTCCCACCACATTTTGCATGATTAGCTGCTAATAAAGGGGGCACATGCTCCAACTCATTTTTGTTTTGTTTTGTTTAAAGGATCGGACAATTTATAATTTATAATTTATAAAAAATAATAAAAATTCTATCTCTGCTAAATTTTCAAAAGGCTAAAAAAAATATTTTTAACTCAATTTTTATCTAAATTTATTTTTCATTAAATTATTCTTGAGTTATTTCATTTTTTAATTTTCAAAATTTAAAACTTTTTAATTTTAAAATTTAATTAAATACTAAATCTTTTTAATTTAACATACTATTTAATTTTTAACAAAATTTAGTATTACCTAATTGATGATATTAAAAATTTTGTATTTATTTAAATTATAAGAAATAATATAGTTTAACAAAATATTTTAAATTATAAATAATGACAATCAAACTCTATTATTTATATATATATTTGCCTGAGATTTAAGTGATTGTATGGTCTTCATCTACCATATGATAAATGATTTTTAAATAAAAGATCGCTTTCAACTATTTTATATTTAGGTATTTGAAAAAAAATCAAAATTTATTAGAAAAAAATATTGAATTCTTTGAAAAATTTTAAAAGTCATTTTTAGAAAAAAAAAAAAAATACTAAGAGCATGATGAGATTTCCTACTATTATTTTCATTCTTTTGAAAAATTACATTAGATATTTTTATTTTATAGATTTTTATTATAGAGTGTTAAACTTTTTTTGTCTACCAATGTTTTTCTTTTTTGTGTTTTTTTTTAATTTGATATGTTATATGCATTTGCAACTAATATTTGAAATTACTTAGTTTTTTTTTTTTTTTTTGAAATCACGATAATGCTTAGATACAAAGTATTTGTAATTGTTGTATAAGACAATTATGCAGATGACATGAGTTTTGTAGAAGACATGCTATTGTGAATATCTTCTTATCCTTTTCTTCTTGGTGTTTGATTAGGTTTCATAATAGACCAATGGAAAATAGTATTTGTGCACTTTCAGTAATGCCGCATTCAATTCATTCACATTTCCCTATTTATATATAAGACTAATTATACAAACTAGTTGTATAATTACTGGACTTAGGTGCATTAAGAGTTGCATAAAGGATACAAGTCATGGATTCCTTATAAGTAGATAAATTGTTCACAATTAGCTCAAAGATTTGGCAATTCAACAGAAATTGTAGTGCATCCCCTCATAATTAGATGAATGACTTGTCTTGGTTGTCAGGATGAGTTTTCCATGATGATCTTTAGATCTATAATTAATAATGGTGTTTATTATCATTTTGTTCCACTACAATAGATTTATAGATTCCTAGGGATAGATGCATTCACCTTATGAGATCCAATGATAGAAAATGGAGAAATCTCAACAAAACAATGTGTGCACATTTGCACCTATGTCATAGTTAATTTATTCACATTTCTTACTTACATTCAAGATATTTGTACCAATTGTATAAGACATTTAGATCGATGGCACAAGACCTATACAAGCCACCTTATTATAAATCCCCTTCTACTCTTTCTGTCACCGAAGTTGCTTGAATTTCATACTAAATCACCAAAAAACATTGTTTTCATACTGGTCCCTATATCACTTTCACTTACATTTACATACTATATACAAGTCATTTTTATTATTTGTACAATGCACTTATATAAGGTATCTTATTGTGAATATCTTTTGATCATTTCCATTTTGGCATTTGATTAGATTTTATATAATGAATCAATGGAGAACAATGTTTACGTATGCATTTGCACCCGTATCACATTCAATTTATTCATATTTCCTACTTAGAAGGTATTTGTATTAATTGCATTGTACAAAGCACTTTTATAAGATATTTTCTTGTAAATATGCTTGTAGACCCCTTTTGAGGATGACTCGGGAATTGAAAATTTTTCATTTTTGAAGTGGGGGGACCTCTTTCTAGAGGGGGTGAGCTGCATGGACGTGTGGCAACCACCACCAACTTGCCATGGTGGTGGTTGAGAGAGAGACATCTCTGAGAAAGAGATGATGGATGAGATGGGAGTAGTTAAGGTAGAGATGAGGGGAACGAGAGGGGCTTCGGGAGGAAAATTTGAGAGAGCTTGAGAGGGAACTAGTTGAGGGAGCCTTAGAGTAGAAACGAGATTAGCAGAGTGATTTAGGAGCAAGGGAGAGAAGGAATAAGAGGATTTTCGCTGTGGACTTCCAGGTAAGGTCGCCCTGAGCTTGACAATTTCTCATTTTGCTTAAGATTCTATTTTATTTCCTGCTGATCTATGAGCATTGTTCTGTTGTTTACTTTGAACATCAAGAGTTTCTTTGGTTGAACCTGATCGTTTGCGTATATTACTATGTTTTGGCTCATTCTCATTTTTTTTTGGCTTTCCCATGCAAATAGCAGCATTCATATTCGGGTTTGGGATTGGTGTTTGATAGTCATATTACTATTCTCAACTTGTCTCACAAGTTCTTAGCCCTTTGATTAAATCATGGCCTTCACTGGTTCGTTTTTTTTTTTTTTTTTTTGGCTTCTTTACCCATGCTCTGTTTTCTTGATTGTCTTCCTATGCTTTTCCGTGAGTATTTTGGATGCATGGCATCATATGTATCGTCAGTTGGTGATGTTAGGAAATGGCTCTTAGATGCTGAAGGCAGCTGAGGAAACTATCCACGTACTTGTTTTGTCTATTCCTGTCTCCAAACACTCCTTTCATCTCCTTCGCCTTGTCCTTGTAAATCTTGTCTTCTTTCTCCAGAACTACCAAGCTTAGTGAGTGAGCCATTGAGTTCCTAGTAAATGAACCATGTCGACCATTTCTTGGTATTAAATACTCCATCTCCTTCTCTTGTAAAAAGTTGGCGTTCAAGCCTTGGCTTGCTAGGAAAGTTAAAAGGATAAGAGGTCTTGCTAAATGAAGAGCCTTCACCACGGAGCTCCACTCGGAGTGACTCAAGAAGTCGCCGATGGAGGCGTGAGTCAGCATCTTGAGTTGAAGCACCCAGGTTGTGCACACCATCCTGCGATCCTTGGTTCGTTGCTCGGACCCATCTGGGAGTTGGATCACCTCGGTGTTTGAGGAGCCACGCCTCAATTTTAGCACCCAGAAGAAGAGTAACTGAGACTATTCCAATCTAGAGCTGATGCATCCATGAAGCGAGCCATAGGTTCTTGAAATAAATCACTGGCTATCTTGAGGAATTGGACCCTATTACACGGGACATCAGTTGTGGCCTCTACATTTTCTGGGAGGTTTGGCATTTGGATCATGGGGTTTAATGAAAGGTTTGAGAGTGACCTGTTATCCATCATTCGTGGAGTCATTGTCTTCCACTGCAACTACAGTTGTATCCAAAGTCCAATATGATGTTGATGGTGAGGGCATAGATATAAATTCATGGTTGTGCATGTTGCAAGATTTTGTTTTATTTTTCTTTGGGCTGCCAGGATGTTCAAACACCATTTGAAAACCTTTCTCCACCTTGAGCCCACCACTAAGTGTGGTCATTTTGGCACACGTTCCCAATGAACACTTGACTTTCTTGGTTTATTGATATTTTAATAACTTTTCCAAACTCCATTTTGTCAAATGCCTTTCATAATTCTATTTATCAAATAATATCAAAACTTTTATTTTAGAATAGTCTTTCTTAGATCCAATTCTCAAATAATTTCAAATTTTCCATTTTTGAATAATTTTCTAAAAATTCCATTTTTCACATTTATTTATTTAATCATCATTATTTTCATTATTATTATTATATTTATTTACTTATTTTTAAAATTCCATCTTTAAATAATTTTTCAAAATCCCGACTTTTAAATTTAATTTCCCATTTCAAAAATTCTAATATTTACATTCATTTCTTTAATTATTTATTTTCGTTATTATTATTCTATTTATTTATTTTAAAATTTCATCTTTAAACAATTTTTCAAAATCCCGACTTCTGAATTTAATTTCCCATTTCAAAAATTCTAATAATCACGTTCATTTCTTTAACCATTTATTTTCGTTATTATTATTCTATTTATTTATTCATTTATTTATTTTAAAATTCCATCTTTAAACAATTTTTTCAAAATTCCGTCTTCCAAATTTAATTTTTGATTTCACCATTCACGTTCGTTCATTTAAGTATTATT
Source organism: Vitis riparia (assembly GCF_004353265.1). NCBI lineage: Eukaryota > Viridiplantae > Streptophyta > Magnoliopsida > Vitales > Vitaceae > Vitis > Vitis riparia. The sequence goes on along the minus strand of NC_048449.1, from coordinate 19,823,337 downwards.
TTCGTTATTATTATTATTATTTCATTTATTTATTTTGAAATTCTATCTTTAAATAATTCTTCAAAATTCTGACTTCCAAATTTAATTTCCAATCTAAAAAATTCGATTATTCACGTTCATTTATTTAATTATTATTTTTCGTCATTATTATTATTATTATATTTATTTATTTATTTTAAAATTACATCTTTAAACAATTTTTCAAAATTTCGACTCTGAATTTAATTTCCCGTTTAAAAAATTCTAATATTCACATTTACTTCTTTAACCATCTATTTTTTGTTATTATTATTCTATTTATTTATGTTAAAATTCCATCTTTAAACAATTTTTTCAAAATTCCGTCTTCCAAATTTAATTTTTGATTTCACTATTCACGTTCGTTCATTTAAGTATTATTTTCGTTATTATTATTATTATTTCATTTATTTATTTATTTATTTTGAAATTCTATCTTTAAACAATTTTTCGAAATTCTGACTTCCAAATTTAATTTCCAATATAAAAAATTCCATTATTCACGTTCATTTATTTAATTATTATTTTAGTTATTATTATTATTATTATTCTATTTATTTATTTATTTTAAAATTCCACCTTTAAACAAAATTTCAAAATTCCGACTCCGAATTTAATTTCTTGTTTCAAAAATTATAATATTCAAGTTCACTTCTTTAATCATCTATTTTTTGTTATTATTATTTTATTTATTTATTTATTTATTTATGTTAAAATTCCATCTTTAAACAATTTTTTCAAAATTCCGTCTTCGAAATTTAATTTTCGATTTCAAAAATTCCACTATTCACGTTCATTCATTTAAGTATTTTATTATTATTATTATTATTATTCCATTTATTTATTTATTTTGAAATTCTATCTTTAAACAATTCTTCAAAATTCTGACTTCCAATTTAATTTCCAATCTAAAAAATTCCATTATTCACCTTCATTTATTTAATTATTATTTTTGTTATTATTATTATTATTCCATTTATTTATTTATATATTTTAAAAATTCCAATCTTTAAACAATTTTTCAAAACTCGGTCTTCCAAATTTAATTTTCAATCTCAAAAGTTTCACTATGCACGTTCTTTCGTTTATTATTATTCCATTTATTTATTTATTTATTTTAGAAATTCCATTTTCAAAATTCCGTCTTCCAAATTCAATTTTCAAATTTCAAAAATTCCACTGTTCACGTTCATTCATTTATGTATTATTTTCGTTATTATTATTATTATTCAATTTATTTATTTATTTATTTTAAATTTCCATCTTTAAACAATTTTTCAAAATTCTGACTTCCAAATTTAATTTCCAATTTACAAAATTCAAATTTTCACATTTATTTATTTAATCATTATTAATTTCATTATTATTATTTTATTTATTTATTTATTTTTAAAAATTCCATCTTCAAATAATTCTTCAAAATTCCAATTTTTTAAAATTTCCATATTTAAATAATTTCCAAGTTTTCATTTTTCATAATTTAATTTTCAAAACTCCAATTCTCAAATAATTTGTTGATTTCTTTCAAATTTAATTTCCAAAGTTCCAATTCCTTAATTTAATTTTCAAAGCTCTAATTCTCAAATAATTTTAAAAATTCCAATTTCTTTCAAATTTAATTTCCAAAATTCCAATTCTTAAATTTAATTCCCAAGACTCCAATTTTCAAATAAATTTCAAAAATCCAGTTTTCTCTCGAATAATTTTAATTTCACTCCGGTGCTCAAATAATCTTCTGTTCCTCTTGTTTTTAATAAGCGTGAATGAATTTTTCATAATTCCAAAATAATGAAATTTGTGATATTAATTCATGCAAAACAAATTGGGCTGTGGTGGGGCCCCCACATATGACATTTCTCTTCTGATTGTTAATTGCTAAGCCTAATGAATATTGTTTGATTTTTGTTTTGATTTTTGACATGCATGCGATATATTTTGTATTTGTTATTGCGCACTAACTCTGTTTTATGATGGCGCATTACTCGCTTGCTGCTAAGGTACGCACCCATTCTCACTCTGACCATTCTCCAAGTTTTGTTTTGGCTCCCAATGTATGATCATATTTTGTTATCCACGTTTAATCAATCAATTGCCACACATGCTTCATCTTATTAGTAGAGACCAATTTTTAGCGACTTAGAGGGGTGCTACGGTCTTTATCGTACCTTCTCGATAAGTAACCTAACCCCTGAACTGCGACTCGATTTTTCGTAGACCACATTTTCCAATTAAGGAGTCACACTTAGGGTTTCTTTCTTATTTTGTTTACCCTTTGAAAATAAAACAAAAATAACTGGTGATTCCAAGTCATTTTCTTAATAAATAAATAATTTTTGAAATAAAAATCGAGCTCGCCATCGAGTGGAAGCGCATGAGTCGAAATACAGGGTTCATAAAATGGCGACTCCATTGGGGAAGTATAAGAGAGTCAAGCTTGAACTTAAGATGAAGCAAATGTGATGTTTGATGGATCAATCGGTGGATACTCGTCTCTTGATTGCACATTGAGAGTCCCTGAGCTTTCGCTTGGGACATTGACATGTTGATCATGTTGGTTGATCGTCTTGATTGGGGATTCTGATATAGCGATTCTTTTTGCGCTTCATTGATATATTTGTTTGAAATATTTGACATGTTGATTGTGATGATTGATTTGTCTTGATTGAGGATTCCGAGATAACTATTTCTTCTATACTCCGTTGCTATATTTGTTTGGGATATTGGCATGCTGATTACATCGATTGCTTATTTTGCTTTGCTTAGCATAGTGATTCTGATTTTTGCCATGATTGTTCTGACCGCCTTGCATGTATGGATTCATTGTTATATACCGTTTGATTCAACATATTGATTCACTTGCTTGTATATTATCTTGATCGTCTTCGAGCATGATGTTTGTATCACTTTTCATCTGATTGTCATAGTTTGTATGTGGACCTGAGTGATATATCTTGTACTCTACTTGACTGCATGTTGCATGACTGCCCTCCTTCTGCGTGATTGCATGTCGCTTTTCCATGTAAGTTGCATATATATCCTCTTACCTCCAACTCTCTTGGTCTCGGTCATTCCGATTCTTACTATTGCAAGTGTGAGGCCTTCTGTGTGTTTTTTATTTTGACTGAACCAGAGATTAGGAAGAGGATCTAGTGACGGGCTATATCAATGTTTGGGAGCATTCTAGAGGTGACCGACACTTTGATGTCGATTAGAGTCCGATCATTGAAGACCTGTATAGCCCAGAGCTAGGTTTCATGGATATTTGTGCGGCTAGTGTGTTTCCTCTTTCTGTTTTAGCTTCTTAGGGTTTTTCGGATGCACCCATACCATTCACTGTGCACTCTAGTTGACCATTGAGCGTTGAGAGTTCGAGAGGTTTCACCATAGGAAACCCCCCCTGGGATGTCGAGGTAGTGCATGTGTGGAGGTGATGACCACCTTGTATGGAAGCGCCCCATTTCTTCGGAGGGTATGATCGCTTCTCCTAGGGATCTTTTAAAGTCCACCTATATCCATTAGAGCCACCTCGACCTTGTAGGTTGAGCCATAGGTCCTTCGATTAGGGCTCCCTCCCTACACGTGGATGCATTTGAGGGCCTTCAAAGCCTCTGTAGTCACAGTTTGGATTCTAATACTCCTTCTTTAGTCTCCAGTTAAGAGTGCACAGAGATCAGTATGAGTTTGAGTACGGTCGGAGAGTCTGCCTTCGCTTGGATATCTTGCTTATTTCCGTTCAAATCATCATTTCTTCCATGCTTTCCCTGGGCCATATCCTCATTCATTTCTTCATGCTTTACAGGATCAGATCTTTGTTCTTAGCTTGGATTTACCTTCTTGGATCAGAGTAGAGGGGAGATTGGTTCGGTTTTCAGAGAGATCGGGTATGGATCAACATGTCGTTACAGTTGATCAGTTTACGGCCGCCATGGCTTCTATCTAGGAGGCTTTGGCTAGTCTCAGGTAGGAGATGGGCAGCCAGTAGAGCAGACCGCCCGTAGTTCAGGATGTGACACGTCATGATTCGTTGCCACCTCCACCGCCACCACTTGTTCTGACAATGCCTCAGGCCTCACCTTATGTATTGCATGGACATTCTGAGGTTGCTCCACCTGTAGTCGTTCAGACCACAATCATTGATGATGCTCATGCATGTATGGATCGTATTGAGCAGCGCATGAGGTAGTTGAGAGTGTATAATGGATCAGCTGTTTGGGATGATCTTGAGGGTATGCCGGCACCTAGTTTGTCGGCTAAGTTTAGGATGCCTGACATAGAGAGATGCATGGGCATTGGTTGCCCTCGCATCCACCCCCGACTATATAGCACGGTGATGAGAGCCCATGGTTTGGACGAGTCCCAGATGATCACTGTATTCCCATTATCTTTGAGTGGGACGGCTTAGCGATGGTTTGCTTCTTTGGAGTCATCGAGACGTCGGACATGGGGCGACTTGGCCCAGGAGTTTTTATGACAATTTTCATTTAACACTGTCATAGATGTATCGAGGAGAGAGCTCAAGGCTTTGAGACAGAGGACAGACGAGTCTGTTTCATCATTCATCTCCCGCTGGCGTAGGAAGATTGCCGAGATCATTGACAGGCCTTTAGAGAGGGATCAGATACAGATGGTTCTGAGGAATTTATAACCTAGGATTGCCAGGCATGTAGTCGGGGTACCATTCACAGATTTTGGTTATTTGGTTTTGGCTTTGTATGATGTTGAGGACGGTATTTCCAGAGGTTTATGGAAAGATTCCTCCTCTAGTGATGTTAAGGGGAAGAAACCATTCAGAGGGTAGAGATCAGTTGATGTGAGTGCTATCGGTTCTACCAATTAGAGGCTTTCTAGGCGTTATTTGCCAGTTCCACAACTTCTTAAGACTCATCATTCTTATGCGCCTCATCAGTATAGGCCATGGGCACCTCGCCCGACTTATGATCAGACTTACATACCTCGGACACTAGCTTTGCCTTACTATGTTGCCCAGGGCATAGAGAGACCACCTGTTTCATACACGGCCGCAGGATAGCCATGCTATGTGGCACAGTTCATCGCGAAACCTACATCTTCCCATTCCAGGCCTAAAGCTCAGTAGACCTATGCTCCATTTGCTTTGAGAACGTAAAGGCGGTTTTCACAGTTAGGTATGCCGTTGAGCTAGGCTCTTCAGAAGGTTATAGAGGCCGGGTTATTGACTGCTCTCACTCCTAGGCCGCCACTTCAGCCTGTTCCACCTCAGTTCAGGATAGATCTGCACTATGCATACCATCAGGGACCTGGACATGAGATCGATCGTTGTACCGTTCTCAGACATGCCATCCAAGATCTGATCGACCAGAGTTTGGTTCAATTGGGTCAGCTAAGTGTAACCACGAACCCATTATCGGCTCACACTACACACGTGGTTCCCCCTCCGGCTGATAGCATGCACTCCATTGATTTTGTTGAGTTTGATGACCACATCCATATGCTTAGCTGAGATGATTATGAGTCATAGCCCATAGTGTCAGATGGGATTTATGAGATGAACGGGGTGACTTTGGGACCTCGGATGCCCGTTCATTTCAGACTAGTTCCCAATGCGGCATCAGTACAGATGACCATTGTCGAGCCATTAACTTTCCCGCATTACAGTGTTCAGACGCATCTTGTTTTGATTCCAGATGTCGATGAGGTTCAGGCTCCATATGTTGATGATGTTCACACTTCTGATGTACAGTATGTTATCCGCGAGGGTAGAGTGGTACGACAGCAGCACCCTGCAGTTGCTAGACCCTTGGAGGGGACGTCCTCCCAGGAGGAGGTTAGGAAAGAGGATGATGAGATTTTGAGGCAGTTACAGAGCACTCAGGCTCGCATTTCTATCTGGAGTTTGTTGGCATCTTCTAGTATTCACCGAGATGCATTGATTCGAGCCCTGAGCCAGATCAGATTTGAGACCATTACTACTCTGGAGGGATTGATTCATATGGTGACGACCGGTAGAGCCACATGCATCATATTCTCTGATGACGACTTGCCACCAGAGGACTCGGGCCACACACATTCCCTTTATATATCTATTGGTTGTTCAGGCTGCCAAATCCCATTTGTCCTTCTGGACAATAACTCGGCCCTAAACGTTTGTCTTCTGGCCACTGCCATTACCATCGGCTATGCACCTTCTGATTTTGGTCCTTCCACTCAGACCGTTCGAGCATACGACAATACACGGAGGGAGGTTATGGGCACCTTGGAGATTGAGCTCCTGATAGGTTCGACTACATTCGTCACTTTGTTCCAGGTTTTGAGGATTCCTACATCATTTAACCTACTTTTGGGTCGACCTTGGATCCATAGAGCCGGGGCCATTCCTTCTTCCCTTCATCAGAATGTGAAGTTCATTCACGATGGCCAGGTTGTCACAGTGCAATCCGTGGGAGACATGTTTATTTCTGTTGAGCTGGTATTTTAGATCAGTCACAGTGATGACAACCTACTCCTGATCGGATTCACATTCAACGAAGTGCAGACCTTGGAGATAAAGGATTTTTGCCGAGACTTTGTGGCCATGTCGTTTGATTAGCACAGTAGCACGATGGTGCTCAACATGATGAGGGGCATGTCTTATCTTCTCGGCATGGGTTTGGGGCGGCGTCAGCACGAGCCTAGTGAGTTTATGGCTTTCTCGGATCACGATGTACCATTCGAGCTGGGATTCATTCCCATTAAGGCCGATTATCGATATATGACGCGATTGCGCAAGGAGAGGGTGATGGCTCAATTGACTCATACGTCGTTTGATTATACTGTTCGCCTATACACATTGAGCTTAATAGATTACTTCGTGAGGGCATCGAAGCCACAGACACCTTCGGATGGTATCATTGGGGGACTCAGCACTACTCAGGAGGCCGAGCTTCAACGCCTCATCCAACAGTTACGATTGAGTGATAGAGCCCCTGGCACTTTGACTTTTGCGTTGACTGCTCATTCCTCTCCAGATCGCTTGAGCCTTATGATGCTTTGTTTCTTGGATGAGATTGATGAGCACGGGACTTTTGCAGAGATCGGAGACATGGTGGATGGAGCCGTGCCACATGACGAGTACGTTGATGAGATGCTTGCGATGAGCTTGAGCCAGATCGAGGAAATAGCCCCGCCTGAGCTCGCTTCACCATTTGATCTCTTCGGGGCGTCCGTCATCGAGATCGCCGAGGAGATCTAGGCCGCCCCCACTCTGGAGATTGCTAAGGATGTTATAGCTGTTGATGGTTTGTTTGATGGCCCTATTAGCCTAGTTGAGAAAGCGTCCTACTTTGTGGACCCACCTCTTTCCTTTGATGTTTTATCGGGATTTGTCTCCCGTCATGACGATGTTTCTGACTCTTCATCTATGGATTTAAACATCTTTGAGTATTTTCCTATCTCTCATGTTATTGTTTTATCCACACCATCTTCACCCATATCACAGATTTTTGACATTGATGATGAGATTACGCAGCATGACTCAGATGATGACTAATCTTCTGTTTTCGACTCGGACCCCATTGATTAGAGAGTTTCGCCTGCTACAGGCGACACATAGATTGTTGATTGTGGCACAGCAGATCAGCTTAGGAAGTTAAGGATCGGGTCAAATTTATCTACAGACGAGAATGGTAGTCTCATCGAGCTGCTTAGATCGTACTTGGATATTTTTGCATGGTCCTATGAGGACATGCCAGGCCTTGATCCATATATCGTCCAGCATCGTTTGCCACTTCTGCCCCATGCTAGACCGGTTAAGCAGAAGTTGAGACGATTGCACTGTCATTGGAGTTTGCAGGTGAAGGAGGAGATCCAAAAGCAGCTCAGTATAGGATTTCTATCAGTGGTCAAGTACCCGAAGTGGCTGGTCAATGCAGTCCTTGTTCCCAAAAAAGACGGCAAGGTGAGAGTTTGTGTTGATTTCCGAGATCTCAACAAGGCCAGTCTTAAGGATGATTTTCCTCTCTCGCATATTGATATGCTAGTTGACAGTACAACAGGTCATTCGATGTTGTCCTTTATTGATGGATTTTTCGGGTACCGTCAGATCTTGATGGCTTCAGATGACATGGAGAAGAATTCTTTCATTACCGAGTGAGACACTTATTGTTACCGAGTCATGCCATTAGGGTTGAAGAATGCAGGAACCACTTATCAAATAGCAGCTACCACTATTTTCCATGACATGATGCATTGGGATGTTGAGGTTTATGTAGACGATATGATAGTAAAATCCCGAGGTAGATCAGATCACTTAGCAGCTTTAGAGAGGTTCCTTGAGAGGATCAGGCAGTTTAGATTGAGATTGAATCCCAAGAAGTGCACTTTCGGAGTGACTTCTAGGAAGCTCTTGGGATATATGGTTAGTGAGAGAGGCATAGAGGCAGATCCAAATAAGATTAGAGCCATCCTTGACATGCCTGCACCAAGGACAGAGAGAGAGGTCAGAGGCTTCTTGGGTAGACTTCAATACATCAGCAGATTCATTGCTAGATTGACAGATATCCGTGAGCCTACTTTCCGACTCTTGAGAAAAAGTCAACCTACTGTTTGGGATGATCAGTGTCAGCGCGCATTTGAGAGGATCAAGGAGTACTTGTTGTCACCTCCAGTCTTGGTACCACCTACACCATGCCGTCTTTTACTCCTATACTTGTCAGTTTCAAACGTAGCATTGGGATGCATGTTGGCTCAACTTGATGATTCTAGCAAAAAGCGAGCCATTTACTATCTGAGTAAGAGGATGCTAGACTATGAGATGAGGTATGTCATGATTGAGCGCTATTGCTTGGCATTGGTTTGGGCCACTTGACGATTGAGACATTACATGATCGAATATTCAGTGCATTTGATATCTCGTCTAGATCCTCTGAGATATTTGTTTGACAGGCCCACTCTGGTTAGTCACCTCATGAGATGGTTGGTACTTCTGATTGAGTTTGACATCCATTATGTCACTTAAAAGTCCATCAGAGGGAGCATTGTTGCAGATCACTTAGCCTCATTACCAGTTTCCGATGGTAAAGCCATTGATGATGACTTCCCAGAAAAGGATGTCGTTGCTGTGACTAGTTTGTCGGGTTGGCGCATGTACTTTGATGGTGCAGCCAACCATTTTGGATACAGGATAGACGTTTTGTTGATATCCCCTCATGGTGATCACATTCCTAGATTTGTTTGTTTGGCATTCTTGGATCGACATCCTGTCACTAACAATATTGTTAAGTATGAGACCTATATCTTGGGATTAGAGACGACCCTCAAGCTCGGGATTAGACAGATGGAGGTGTTTGGTGACTTCAATCTGGTATTGAGACAAATTTAAGGGGAGTGGAAGACTAGAAATGCGAAGCTTAGGCCTTACCATGCATACTTGAAGCTACTGGTTGGGAGATTTGATGATTTGAGATATACGCATCTGCCTAGAGCGCAAAACCAGTTTGCCGATGCCTTAGCTACTCTAGCTCCCATGATTGATATTCCTGCTGATGCTAATGTTCGTCCTTTATTGATCGAGTCGAGATCTGTTCCTGCCTACTATTGTTTGATTGATGATACAGAGTTAGATGATGGTTTGCCATGGTGTCATGACGTATATCACTTTCTGAGACTTGGCGTATATCCTGAGGCCGCCACGACCAAGGATAAGAGAGCATTGAGACAATTGGCTGCCCGATTCGTGATTTGTGGTGAGACATTGTATAGATGATCAGCTGATGAGACGTTATTATTGTGCTTAGACCGTGCTTCTGCCAATCGAGTGATGGGAGAGGTTCATGTAGGAGTCTGCGGACCACATATGAGAGGGCATATGTTGGCCCATAAGATCATGAGGATTGGCTATTTCTGGTTGACCATGTAGACATATTTTTTCTAGTTTGTTTAGAGATGCCCAGAGTGTTAGATACCCGGGGACCTCATTCACGTGCCACCTTCTGAGTTACATGCACTGACTTCACCTTGGCTATTTTCAGTATGGGGTATCGACATTATCGGGAAGATCTCTCCGAAATCTTCCAGTGGTCATGAGTTCATCTTGATTGCTATCGATTACTTCACTAAGTGGGTGGAGGTTGCTTCATATGCGATATTAACATCATCCGGAGTGGCTAGTTTCATCAGATCACACATTATCTGTCGCTATGGAGTCCCTCACAAGCTGATTTCGGATAGAGGGGTACATTTCCGAGTAGAGGTTAACACCTTAGTGCAACGATATGGCATCCGACATCATAGGTCATCTACGTATAGACCACAGATGAACGGGGTAGTAGAGGTCGCGAATAAGAATATTAAGAGGATATTGCGGAAGATGGTTGAGACTTCTCAGGATTGGTCAAAGAAGCTCCCATTTGCATTGTGGGCTTATCGGACTTCTTTTCGCACCTCTACAGGAGCCACACCTTACTCCTTGGTGTATGACATGGAGGTAGTACTACCAGTTGAGATCGAAATGGGTTCACTGAGGGTAGTATTAAAGCAGTAGATTGGGCTCAGGCTCGATTAGATTAGCTCAATCTCCTAGATGAGAGGAGATTGAGAGCAGCAGGCCATGTTTGTGCATATCAGAGAAAGATGACCTGTGCTTTTAAGAAGCGGGTCAAGCCCTAACCACTACGGATAGGTGACTTGGTTTTGAAGGTCATCAGGGGATTGATCAGAGATCCTAGAGAGAAGTTCCGACCCAATTGGAGTGGACCTTACTTCATAAGGGAGTTGACCCAAGAGGGCGCTGCATGGTTGATGGATTTAGATGGAAACCAATTCTCAGAGCCGACCAATGTGGATCAGCTAAAGAGGTACTATGTTTGAGACCCTGGTTGCAGGATGGGTGGCCATCATTTTGGTTAGCCATATACCTTTTCACCATTTTGATATATAGTCTGTTGCTAGCCCATAGAGCCTCGCATGCACATTATAGCCTTTATTTCTTATAGCCTTGCTCACATTTTCACACCGGGATAGGGGCCCTTTAGTGTATGCATGCATTGTTTGGGAGTTTCATGAGCCTTGGACCTAGGGGCGCATTCTTCTCATTATCTTTTCCTATCATGGCATCACTGCATTTCATCACACCTCATCGGTTGTGTTATTCATCTCATCTTCTCTATTCTATCTGCTGCTTGTTTTGCACCATCTTCTTTCATCCTGAGTGGTGATCCTCCTTAGTTCATTACATGACGGGTAGTCATATCATTTCCACTATTTATCCCACGGACACTGATCCAGAGATCCTTAGTTTGAGAAGTCATCTTGTCAGAGAGAGTTTTTGTTACCTTAGCACTTGAGATGTTGTCTATCCATTATTGACATCATCCTTGGGGTTCATTTGTTCATGTTCAGGGTATGTGCATCTGTATATATGTAAAAAAAAAAAAAAAATTGATTGACAAAAAAATGAAAAAAAAGAGATGAAAATGAAAATGAAAAGAAAAGAAAAATAAGCACATGTGTGTATGTGCATAGTATTCTCGATCATTGAGTGCGTATATTGATATTTGATGGTCATTTTCATCGAGCATGTTTGTTGTTGAGAGTTCGTATGTGAGCTCTATGAGATCCTATGTTATTGGTATTCGTTTTGTCATATCTATTTGTGAGTGAGATGAGTGACCTTCTTCTAGGGACTCCGGGTCATTGTCCTTTCCATAATTACATTCATTATTGATGTGGCTTCACTTCATGTTTGATTTGAGTTGATCACCACTTTTCTTCGTATATTCATTGTTCCGCTGTCATCTTCGTCATTACTTGTGATTCATCCCATTCGCTTCACCCCACTTGTTATTTTCTTACACTAATCTATTCCAGATTTGATATTTCCCTTTCATCGTTCTTGCATATCTCATTATCAGTTTGATTTGCCTCATTGTCTTATTATTGATATTATGTTCGCATTGGGTACCCTCAGGTCCATGGGTCATGGACTTTTCTATACATGTTGCGTTTTATACATGAGGGCATGGGTTTTTGATCATTAGATATTTGAGCCTAGTTTCCCTTCATTTCTATTACCCAATCACCCTAGCCTACGTTACGTCTCGTGTCTTAAGACCACCCTAAGGTCATGGGATCCGATGTCGTCTTCGACAACCTCTACTTGGACAAGTGTTTGAGATCTGGTTGATATTTAGATATCGTCATGCTTCTTTTTCTAGGAGTCGCCTCTTTGATGTGTAGTCTGATTCAGTTGTGTTCGAATTACCGAGATCATGCGTTTGATGATAGATGATTCTATGTCACCAGATTTTTGACCTACCATACCTCCGATGCCATGCTGGGGCATATTCCGTTCCATTTAGAGATTTATGGATCCTCATGGACTTGCACGATCATCATCACTTACTGGATGCTCACTGAGACATTGACATGTTCGTTACCTTATCATGATACCTCGGTGGATCCCCTTTGGATCTATTTAGCCAGATCCTCGTTTTTTGGCATTTGGTTGCCGTCATGCTTCATATTCTAAGATACGTTCCCTAGATGTTTAGATTTAATTTGGATCACAGAGATCACATGTTCGGTGATAGATGATTCTATGTCACCCGATTTCCTATCTACCGTACATTCGATGCCATATTGGGGCATATTTCCATCATGGATGAGATTTACAGATCTTGATGGAGTTGCACGCTTATCCCCAGTTGCTAGATGTACACCGAGACGATGATCTATTCACTATTTTTACGATGATTCCTCGATAAGCCCTCTTGGGAGCCATCCAGTTAGGTCCGCATTTCTCGACACATAGATGTCATCATGCTTTTCCTTTCGAGAGATACCTCTTGGATCTGTGGGTATGATTCAGTTATGGACGTGGATGACTAGGATTGCATGTTTGATGATGGATGACTTGAGGTCACTTGTTTTTTTTCCGACCTATCACACATTTGATGCCATACTGGGGCATATTTCCATTTTTGGTCAAGATTTGTAGATCCCCATTGATTTGCATGATCATCCTTGGTTACGAGATACACACCAGGTTGATGATTCGATTTCATTTTGTCCTGATTCTCCATTGGAGCATTTCTTGAGTCATTTCGTCAGGCTCATACTTTCTGATATAGTCGTGATTCTCGGGTAGAATTACTCCAGGCGCATAGGTTCCCACATCGCCATTTTAGTGGAGTACATGTCAGATCTCTTATGCATCCCCATGGAGTTATTCTTGAGTTATCAGGACAGATCGGGTACATCTGATGCCATACTAGGGCATATTGCCTCCTTTAACTATGAAGATGATCGTTCTTTGGCAGATCTATTACAGTTTTCATCACTCGGCCAAGAGATATTGTATTTGCTTTACTGGTCACTATTCTTGTGATTTTCATTGGGATGAGCTTTCAGTGGAGCATGACGTTCAGGTTGTGATTGTCCCATTATACATGACCCTGCAGTAAATTGTTTTGATGATATCGTGGTAGTTACCCTAGTGGATTATTCTCTTGAGGCTCTCTATTGGATTATTCATTTGAGATGATGATGGATTCTCCTAGTAGAGCATTTTGAGTTAGAGGAGTTCGATTTATTGTGACCCTTCGTTGGACCTCGTGATTTAGTCGGATGAGTTGTAAGACTATGTTTATAGTCGATTTGATCATTCTGACTCACTAGCAGAGCATCTTTTGAGACTCATGAAGTCTCTTTTAGACCTTCTCAAAGGATGCAGAGTTGTGGCGGCACGCTACACTGGGGCATATTTCCTCCCTCATCATTTCCTTGCAGTTTGGCGTTCAGAGCTGCCATCCATTCTCAGTTATGACGTTCAGAGTTGTCCATTTTCAGTTTGGCGTTCAAAACCACCATGTCCTCTCGATTGCGACGTTTAGAGTCATCTTTCTTAGTTTGACGTTCATAGTTATCAGTTTAGTTTGGCATTTAGAGCTGTTGTTCTCGCTTGGCATTCATAGCTATTACTTTCAGTTTGGCGTTGAGAGCCACCGTCTCTTCGCAGTTTGGCGTTCAGAGCCATGGTTTTAGTTCGGCATTCAGGGTCATCATATCATTTTTCATTTGGCATTCAAAGCCACCACCTCGTTTCAGTTTGGTGTTCAGAGTCGTATTTTCATTTTGGCATTTGATGACACCATCTTTCTTTAGTTCGGCATTCAGAGCCGCTGTTTTTGTTTTAGCATTCATGGCTATTACTTTCAGTTCGACGTTCAGAGCCGTATCTTGGCGTTCAAAGACGTTATTTCATTTTGGTGTTCAGAGCCATTGTATGCCTTTAGTCCGATAGCATCACATTTTTCGTTTGGCATTCAAAGCCGTTGTTCATTTTTCGTTTGGCGTTCAGAGCTGGTATTCCATTTAGTTCAATATTCAGAGCCACATCTTTAGTTTGAGTTTAGAGTCGCATTTTCATTTCGACATTCAGAGCCACATCTTCTTTCAGTCTGATGTTCAGAGCCATGTTTTCATTTCGACGTCCAGAGCCATCACCTTTCCCATTTGGTGTTTAGAGCCGTTGTTCATATTCAGTTTGGCGTTCAGAGCCACACCTTTATTTTGGCGTTCAGAGCCATACTTTCAGTTCGACGTTCAGAGCCGCATTGTCATCTTGGTGTTCAAAGCCGAATCTTTAGTTTGGCATTCAGAGTCGTTGTTTGTCTTTAGTTCAATATCTAGAGCCATTTTTCGTTTGGCGTTCAGAGCCGTTGTTCATCCTCAGTTTGGCGTTCGGAGCCACTTTTCCATTTCGACATACAGAGCCATCACATTTTCAGTTTGGCGTTCAGAGTTGTTGATCATTTTTTGTTTGGTGTTCAAAGCTACATGTTCATTCTGACGTTCAGAGTCGTTATTCATTTTCTGTTTGGCGTACGGACCCGTCTTTTCATCTTGGTGTTCAGAGTCGTTGTTTACCTCTAGTTCGACATCTAGATCACCTTTGCTGTTTGGCGTTCAGAGCCGTCGTTTATCTTTAGCTTAGGCGTTCAGAGCCTTTGTTCCTTTTCGGTTTGGCATTTAGAGCCGCATTTTCATTTTGGCCTTTAGAGCCGTTGTTTGTTTCTGGTTTGACATTCCGAGTCATCATATATTTCTTTTATTCGGCGTTCAAAGCCATATCTTCAATTCGGCGTTCAAAGCTATACTTTCAGTTTGATGTTCAGAGTCGATGTCTTCTATTTGGCGTTCAGAGCCACATTTCAATTCGACACTCAGGGTCCCCATGTCTATTTTTTTTGTTCGACATCTAGATCCATCACTATTTCCCTCTATTTTTGGCGTTTAGTACCATTGGGCGTACTCTTTTAGGCCTTTTGAGTCACATTTTCATCCTTCATTTTGGTGTTCAAAGCCTTTTTTCATACCCATTCATGCATTTTGAGCCACCATCTTTCTTAGTTTCGGTGTTGAAAGCCATTTTTCATACTCATTCAAGCATTCGATACCACCATCTTTCTTTAGTTTGGCGTTCAGAGCCTTTGTACATATCCGTTCAGGCACCTTGAGTCACCTCAAGTACCTTGAGTCACCATATTTCCGTGTTTTGACGTTCAGAGTCATTTATCCTCAGTTGTATTATTTAGAGTCATAGTCCTTGACATTCATATTCATTGGCATTACACATCTTGTCTTCATGGGTTTGCATTTATCCTCATTTTCCTCACCTTGTTACCCTGTGCTTATTGCCCATTCGTCATTGCTCTTCCAGATTTCCCCCTCCCATTGCACAGGACATAGTCCTTTGAGTTCACGGCACATGTCTTGGTCATGTTGTTCAGCACTACACACTTAGTGTCCCCATGTCGTTCACATAGGGCAGTCCCATTTGGGTACATTCTTTTCTGTACTCCTAGGTGGTTCGATCGTTACTCATATTTGACATTGATCTTCGAGTCACCTGGGGAGGGATCTTAGAAGGAGTTTGGATTCATAGCGCAGCTTTAGAGGTACTCTGAGAGCTGCCCTTCTCTTAAGTTGTTAGAACCCATTTCATTCTTTGGTTTGGGTGAGTTTGTGTTCTACTTGTGCACTTTTAGGGGTCTTTCTTTTTATTCGGTAAAGTTCACTCCATTCCATTCACTATTCACACTTTCTTTTCACTCTAGTGTTCATATTTCTTACACTCGTGAACTCTACCGAAGAGGGGCATATTTGTAGACCCCTTTTGAGGATGACCCGGGAATTGAAAATTTTCATTTTTGAAGTGGGGGGACCTCTTTCTGGAGGGGGCGAGCTGCATGGACATGTGGCAACCACTACCAACTTGCCATGGTGGTGGTTGGGAGAGAGACATCTCTGAGCAAGAGATGATGGATGAGACGGGAGTAGTTAAGGTAGAGATGAGAGCAACAAGAGGGGCTTCGAGAGGAAAATTTGAGAGAGCATAAGAGGGAACTGGTTGAGGGAGCCTTAGAGTAGAAACGAGATCAGCAGGGTGATTTAAGAGCAAAGAAGAGAAGGAATAAGAGGATTTTCGCTATGGACTTCCAGGTAAGGTCGCCCCTGAGCTTGACATTTTCTCATTTTGCTTAAGATTCTATTTTATTTCCTACTGATCTATGAGCATTGTTCTGTTGTTTACTTTGAACATCAAGAGTTTGTTTGGTTGTTTTGGTTGAACCTGATTGTTTGCATATATTACTCTGTTTTGGCTTTTTTTTTTTTTGGCTTTCCCATGCAAATAGCAACATTCATATTCGGGTTTGGGATTGGTGTTTGACAGTCATATTACTGTTCTCAACTTGTCTCACAAGTTCTTAGCCCTTTGATTAAATCATGGCCTTCACTAGTTCGTTTTTTTTTTTTTGGCTTCTTTACCCATGCTCTGTTTTCTTGATTGTCTTCTTCTGCTTTTCTTTGAGTATTTTAGATGCATGACATCATATGTACCATCAATTGGTGATGTTAGGAAATGGCTCTTAGACGCTGAAGGCAGCTAAGAAAACTATCCACGTTCTCGTTCTGTCTATTCCTGTCTCCAAACACTCCTTTCATCTCCTTCGCCTTGTCCTTGTAAATTTTGTCTTCTTCCTCCAGAACTACCAAGCTCAGTGAGTGAGCCATTGAGTTCCTGGTAAACGAACCATCTCGACCATTTCTTAGTATTAAATACTCCATCTCCTTCTCTTGTAAAAAGTTGGCATTCAAGCCTTGGCCTACTAGGAAAGTTAAAAGGAAAAGAGGTCTTGCTAAATGAAGAGCCTTCACCACGGAGCTCCACTCGGAGTGACTCAAGAAGCCGCCGATGGAGGCATGAGTCAACATCTTGAGTTGAAGTGCCCAGGTTGTGCACACCATCCCGTGATCCTTGGTTCGTTGCTCGGACCCATCTGGGAGTTGGATCACCTCAATGTTTGAGGAGCCACGCCTCAATTTTAGCACCCAAAAGAAGGGTAACTGAGACTATTCCAATCCAGAGCTGATGCATCCATGAAGCGAGCCATAGGTTCTTGAAATAAATCACTGGCTATCTTGAGGAACTGGACCCTGTTACATGGGACATCAGTTGTGGCCTCTACATTTTCTGGGAGGTTTGGCATTTGGATCATAGGGTTTAATGAAAGGTTTGAGAGTGACCTGTTATCCATCATTCGTGGAGTCATTGTCTTCCACTGCAACTACAGTTGTATCCGAAGTCCAATATGATGTTGATGGTGGGGGCACATATGTAAATTCATGGATGTGCACGTTGCAAGATTTTGTTTTATTTTTCTTTGGGCTGCCAGGATGTTCAAACACCATTTGAAAACCTTTCTCCACCTTCGGCCCACCACTAAGTGTGGTCATTTTGGCACACATTCCCAATGAACACTTGACTTTCTTGGTTTATTGATATTTTAATAACTTTTCCAAACTCCATTTTTTCAAATGTCTTTCATAATTCTACTTATCAAATAATATCAAAACTTTTATTTTAGAATAGTCTTTCTTAGATCCAATTCTCAAATAATTTCAAAATTTCCATTTTTGAATAATTTTCTAAAAATTCCATTTTTCACATTTATTTATTTAATCATCATTATTTTCATTATTATTATTATTATTATTATTATTATTATTATTATTATTATTATTATTATATTTATTTACTTATTTTTAAAATTCCATCTTTAAATAATTTTTCAAAATCCCGACTTCTGAATTTAATTTCCCATTTCAAAAATTCTAATATTCACATTTGTTTATTTAATTATTTATTTTCGTTATTATTATTCTATTTATTTATTCATTTATTTATTTTAAAATTCCATCTTTAAACAATTTTTTAAAATCCCGACTTCTGAATTTAATTTCCCATTTCAAAAATTCTAATAATCACGTTCCTTTCTTTAACCATTTATTTTCGTTATTATTATTCTATTTATTTATCCATTTATTTATTTTAAAATTCCATCTTTAAACAAATTTTTCAAAATTCCGTCTTCCAAATTTAATTTTTGATTTCACTATTCACGTTCGTTCATTTAAGTATTATTTTCGTTATTATTATTATTATTTCATTTATTTATTTATTTATTTTGAAATTCAATCTTTAAACAATTCTTCAAAATTCTGACTTCCAAATTTAATTTCCAATCTAAAAAATTCTATTATTCACGTTCATTTATTTAATTATTATTTTCGTTATTATTATTATTATTCTATTTATTTATTTATTTTAAAATTCCATCTTTAAACAATTTTTCAAAATTTCGACTCCGAATTTAATTTCCCGTTTCAAAAATTCTAATATTCACGTTCACTTCTTTAATCATCTATTTTTCGTTATTATTATTCTATTTATTTATTTATTCATTTATTTATTTTAAAATTCCATCTTTAAACAATTTTTTCAAAATTCCGTCTTCCAAATTTAATTTTCGATTTAAAAAATTCCACTATTCATGTTCATTCATTTAAGTATTATTTTCGTTATTATTATTATTATTCCATTTATTTATTTATTTTGAAATTATATCTTTAAACAATTCTTCAAAATTCTGACTTCCAAATTTAATTTTCAATATAAAAAATTCCATTATTCACGTTCATTTATTTAATTATTATTTTTGTTATTATTATTATTATTCTATTTATTTATTTATTTTAAAATTCCATCTTTAAACCGTTTTTCAAAATTCCGACTCCGAATTTAGTTTCCCGTTTCAAATATTCTAATATTCACGTTCACTTCTTTAATCATCTATTTTTCGTTATTATTATTCTATTTATTTATTCATTTATTTATGTTAAAATTCCATCTTTAAACAATTTTTTCAAAATTTCGTCTTCCAAATTCAATTTTTGATTTCAAAAATTCCACTATTCACGTTCATTCATTTAAACATTATTTTTGTTATTATTATTATTATTCCATTTATTTATTTATTTTGAAATTCTATCTTTAAACAAATTTTCAAAATTCTGACTTCCAAATTTAATTTTTAATTTTAAAAATTCCATTATTCACGTTCATTTATTTAATTATTATTTTCGTTATTATTATTATTATGCTATTTATTTATTTATTTTAAAATTTCCAATCTTTAAACAATTTTTCAAAACTCGGTCTTCCAAATTTAATTTTCAATCTCAAAAGTTCTACTATTCACGTTCATTCATTTAAGTATTATTTTCGTTATTATTATTATTATTCCATTTATTTATTTATTTATTTTAAAATTCCATCTTCAAACAATTTTTCAAAATTCCGTCTTCCAAATTCAAATTTCAAATTTCAAAAATTCCCCTATTCACGTTCATTCATTTAAGTATTATTTTCGTTATTATTATTATTATTCCATTTACTTATTTATTTATTTATTTTAAATTTCCATCTTTCAACAATTCTCTAAAATTCTGACTTCCAAATTTAATTTCCAATTTCCAAAATTCAAAATTTCACATTTATTTATTTATTCATTATTAATTTCGTTATTATTATTTTATTTATTTATTTATTTTTAAAAATTCCATCTTCAAACAATTCTTCAAAATTCCAATTTTTTAAAATTTCCATTTTTAAATAATTTCCATGTTTTCAATTTTCATAATTTAATTTTCAAAACTTCAATTCTCAAATAATTTGCTGATTTCTTTCAAATTTAATTTCCATAGTTCCAATACCTTAATTTAATTTTCAAAGCTCTAATTCTCAAATAATTTTAAAAATTCCAATTTATTTCAATTTTAATTTCCAAAATTCCAATTCTTAAATTTAATTCCCAAGACTCCAATTTTCAAATAAATTTCAAAAATCCAGTTTTCTCCCGAATAATTTTAATTTCACTCCGGTGCTCAAATAATCTTCTGTTTCTCTTTATTTTAATAAGTGTGAATGAATTTTTCATAATTAAAAAATAATG
Source organism: Vitis riparia (assembly GCF_004353265.1). Taxonomy (NCBI): domain Eukaryota; kingdom Viridiplantae; phylum Streptophyta; class Magnoliopsida; order Vitales; family Vitaceae; genus Vitis; species Vitis riparia. Next base: position 19,803,010 of record NC_048449.1, on the reverse strand, counting down.
GAATTTGTGATATTAATTCATGCAAAACAAATTGGGCTTCGGTGGGAACCTTACATATGAGATTTCTCTTCTGAGTGTTAAGCCTAATGAATATTGTTTGATTTTTGTTTTGATCTTTGACGTGCATGTGATATATTTTGAAATTTGTTATTGCGCACTAACTCTGTTTTATGATGACGCATTACTCGCTTGCTGCCATGGTACGCACCCGTTCTCACTCTAACCATTCTCCATGTTTTGTTTTGGCTCCCAATGTATGATCATATTTTGTTATCCACGTTTAATCAATCAATTGCCACACGTGCTTCATCTTATTAGTAGAGACCCATTTTTAGGGACTTAGAGGGGTGCTACGGTCTTTATCGTACCTTCTCGATAAGTAACCTGACCCCTGAATCCCGACTCGGTTTTTTGCATACCACCTTTTCCAATTAAGGAATCACACTTAGAGTTTCTTTCTTATTTTGTTTATCCTTTAAAAATAAAACAAAAATAACTGGCAACTCCAAGTCATTTTCTTAATAAATAAATATTTTTCAAATAAAAATCGAGCTCGCCATCGAGTGGAAGCGCATGAGCCAAAATACAGGGTCCACAATGCTCTACTCATTTCCTTCTTGGCATTTGATTAGATTTCATAATAAACTGATGGGAACCAACATTTATATATTTGCGCGTACTTATGTATCACATTTAATTTATTTACATTTCTTGTTTAAGTATAACCTAACATTGTATGCAGAAGAAATACATTTTGGGTATTATAGGACACAATAAAAATTGAAAATCGAGTAATTAGCTCTAACATGACTTCTCATTCTTTGTGTGGATTCACCTCAAGCTCTCTTTTTATCCACACAGTTTGTTTCCCACTTAGTCAAATTGGTAATATTTAGATTATTACTACCCCTTCAATCATGTTCTCCAATGTTGCTTTCCCTTTTCTATTTGTCCTTGTCTTTTTGAATCCAACTCAATAATGATAATGTCTCTTGAAGGGAAAACATGTTTCCAAACATATGAAGTTAATGGAGCTAATTTTTCCTCTCCAACTACCACTTCATTAATTAATAGCTAATACTAATAAAATAAAGAAGCTAGATTGTTCATCATTGTAAACTTAGGTTGCTATTTTTTTGGCTTAATTCTAAATAAAATTAAAGAGTAAATAATGCTTAATGGTGTAAAGTATTAAGTTGTTTGTTTTTTTTAAATATTTAATTTCTATTAAGTATCAAGAAGTAAAAAAAGCCAACAAATTCATTTTAATTACGGTGGTTCACTTTTAACATTCAGAAAAAAAATCAAATATTTTAACTTTTTCCATTTAGACAATTTTTTTTTTTTTTTTTAAGAAATAAGTAATAAGAAAAAGAAAAAAGAAAAAAGAAAAAAAACAAATATCTAAAATCTGACATCAAGTTGTTTTTAATAAAAAGTTTAAAAAATAAACAATACTTTAGTGAATGAGAGAAGTTGATCATGGTGTTAAAGTAATTGTGCTCTTCTGCTTAGACATTAGTGATTGATACATTATGAGACCAACAAAAGCTTATTAAGGGATTGATGGCTACAATAATCATAATTTCCATAGATTTTTTTATTCTTTTTTACTAATTTCTAATTTATAATTTTTAAGAATCTATACAAAGAAGAAAATTCTATTATAGGGCATGTCGATGTGAGCTATTCTATAAGATATAATGAATTTCTAGTCAACCAAATATTATATGGAATGATAACTTTTATTCTTAAATGCAAATGAGAATAATATATTGTGTCAAATAAGACCTAAATATTTCTTTAATTCATAAAGATGAACTTTTATGATCATATATTATTTATTTCTATTGTTTTGTTTGTTTGTCACCTTTTGATACAACACTAACATTATACCTATTGTACCATCTTCAAATTCTACTAATTCATGTGTCATTATTTCATCAAGTACAATAACTTGATTGATATATAAATCTATTATTTCGATAAAGTTTCAAAATATTTCATTGAATCATATGAGGAAGAGATTCCACTTGTCTTCTCCAAAAAATATTTAGATATTTTATTTATGGGGAAAAAAAGAACAAGAGAATGAAAACAAAATACACAAAACATACAACAATTTATGTGGTTTGGCCTCAAGCATTTATCCACAGGTGAAGACGAAGAAGAACTTCCACTATTGTTGAAGAAAATTACAACCCTTGAGCTCTCAAATCCTAAAGTCTCAATTACACCTAAAAAAGACTCCTTATTTATGTATAAGACTAATTATATAAACTAGTTGTATAATTACTACAATAGATTTATAGATGCTTAGGGATATATGTATGCACCCTATGAGATGCAAGAACAAGGAATAGAGAAATCTAGGGTTCCCAACAAAACAATGTTTACACATTTAACATAGGATTAACACTTACAAATCATATTTATCACTATCTAGCTATCTTGAATTATAAAAGTTATGAATTCAAACTTGTCCATTCTCATTAAAGAGGGTTTGTACTTATGTCATTTCACTTATAAATTCACTCTTTGAGAGAGTTTTCATTGTTCATTTCTACTTGTACTTGAGAGAGTTATTGAGGGAGGAGTAGTTGTGAGATACTCCCTAGTAAATGTGAAAGTCCATTGGAACTTTAAAATCCAAGTGTAAAAAAGAATATTAAGAGCTTTGGTTGAAGAAGGTCCTAGAATATTACTATTGGAATACCTTAATATTGGGATTAAAGGTAGAGAAAAGTGAATATAGGTCGGGTTGTATTGAACCATTATAAATTGAATTTGTATCTCTCTATCTTTTCTCTCTTTAGATTTCATTCTCTAAACTACTTATTACTTTATTATTTCTTGAGTTGTCACATTTATTTTATTAAAGTTTGTTAAAATGGATTAACATCCAATTCACCCCTCTCTTTTGGATGTTTACATAGGTTGAATTAGTATAAACCTAACATTAGATAACACAAATCCTTAACAAAAAATAAAATAAAATAAAATATAAAAAGAAAAAAATCCACTAGTAACCCTATATATTTACCAACCTGCAAACAAGCCCCGTATATTTATCAACTTGGAAACAAAACAATAACCATATACTATCGTTTTGTGTAACTAATTTAAATCATTTAAGCACAATTGTGGTGTAGGGGTGGTAGAGATAGAGAATTTGTCCAAAATATATTATTATTGTAAAATTGGTGTGAAATCCACAAGATGTATATGGATAAGAATATCCTTTGTGAAACCATGTACTTTGTTCAACTATTATTGATCCCACCACACTCTGCATGATTAACTCCTAATAAAGGGGGCACATGCTCCAACTCTTTTTTTTTTTTTTTTAAAGGATTAGACAATTTATAATTTATAAAAAGTAAAAATATAATAAAAATTCTACCCCTTCTAAATTTTCAAAAGGCTAAAAAATATTTTTAATTAAATGAATAATACTTATATTTAAGTACTAATAATAATTAATATATTATGATTTCAATAAAGCTAAAAACATATAAAAATATTTCACAAAATCTATTTAATATTCATATTTTTTATTTTATTCTCTTGAAATTTTTATCTTAATTTATTTTTCATTAAATTATTCTTGAGTTATTTCATGTTTTAATTTTTAAAATTTTAAACTTTTGAATTTTAAATTTTAATTAAATACTAACTCTTTTAATTTAACATACTATTTAATTTTTAATAAAATTTAGTACATAATTGCTTACATTAAAAAATTTTGTATTTTTAAATTATCAAAAATAGTATAGTTTAGTAGAATATTTTAAATTCTAAATAAAAACAATCAAACTCTACTATCTATATATTTTACTTGAGATTTTAGTGATTGTATGGTCTTCATCTACCTTATGATAAATGATTTTTAAATAAAATATCATTTTCAACTATTTTATATTTAGGTATGTGAAAAAATTTCAAAATTTATTAGAAAAATTATTGAATTCTTTGAAAACTTTTAAAAAGTCATTTTTTTACAAAATAATAATAATAATAATAGGAATAAACAAATACTAAGATTGTATATACATCTGATGAGATTTCCTACTATTATTTTCGTTCTTTTGAAAAATTACATTAAATGTTTTTTTTAATATTTTTTTATTATAAAGTATTAAACTTTTTTTGTTTACCAATGTTTTTTCTTTTTGTTCTTGTGTGTGTGTGTGTGTGTTTTTTAAATTTGATTTGCAACTAATATATGAAATTACTTAGTTCATCAAATGAAACATGAATATTATTATCTACTTTTAAAATTTCACAATAATGCTTAAAATTTTTGTAGAGACCATTAGATGCAAAGTATTTGTACTTGTTGTATAAGACAGTTATGCCGATGGTATGAGTTTTATACAAGGCATGCTATTGTGAATATCTTCTGCTCCTTTTCTTTTCGGTGTTTGATTAGGTTTCATAATAGATCAAAGGAAAATAATATTTGTGCACTTTCAATCATGCCACATTTAATTCATTCAAATTTTCCTATTTATGTGTAAGACTAATTATACAAACTAGTTGTATAATTATTAAACTTGAGTGCATTAAAAGTTACACAAAAGATATAAGTCAAGAGTTCCTTGTAAATAGATAAGTTGTTCACAGTCAATTCATAAATTTGACAATTCGGTAGAAATTGTAATTCACCCACCTCCTAATTGGAAGGATGACTTGTCTTAGACGTTGGGATGAGTTTCCGATAGTGATCTCTAGATTTATAGTTAATAATGATTTTTATTATCATTTTGTTATGTTATGATAGATTTATAGATGCATAGGAATAGATGATGCACATGAGATCCAAGGACAGGGAATGGAGAAATCCGAGGTTCCTAGCAAAACAATGTTAAATATTTGCTCCTATGTCACATTTAATTTATTCACATTTCTTACTTATATTCAAAATATTTATACCAATTGTATAAGGCATTTATATCGATGGTATAAGACCTATACAAAGCACCTTATTATAATGGGAGAATTGTGTTTTGGGCCCAACTGGGCCCAAAAATTAACATTTGGTCCTCCAACCACCCATATTTAAGCCCAAGACCCAAACAAAGTATGAAAATTAAGATGAAGGATATTGTCTTTCATTAATTCCTAAAATACCCTTATTCTTATATGCCTATAAGTGAGTGTGAATTTTATTTTATTTTTTGTTTTTTTTTCCTTTTCTATTCCCTATTAAATATTACTCATTTCTAACTTTTTTTTCCTTTTTATTCCAATATATATTTCTATTTTATGTCAAATAAAAAGCAATAATATTTTTTTATTTTTCATTTTTAAATATATTGAATCTTTTTGCTCTTATTAAAAGCAATGATAAAAATTTTGGGATTTTTCATTCAAATATTTTTTATCTTTTTGTATTTATCTTTTAGTTTAATTTAAATTTTTTATTTTAAATTTATATTACCCTTTCATCTATATTTTTCTCTTATTTTAATTATTTTTTATATTTTCTACATTAACCATATTTTAAAAAATTTTAAAATTAACTATCACTTCACTTTATTATATATATATAGCTTTTTAATTTTTAATGTTTTTATTTTAAAATTTTTAAAAAGATAAATTTGTTGAAAAAAAATAACTAAGATATGAAGTTCTAATATTATATTAATAATTTTTCTTATCTAGATAGATTAATGTAAAGTATTTTGACCCACAACAAGAAAATTGTCAATACAATTTTTTTAGTTAAACTTTAAAAATTAAGTTTCAAATAAAATATATTATATAAAATTTTATCTAAAAATTATTGAAAGCGGTATTTAATTTTTTTTTTATTGACTTTCAAACTTATCTAATTTTTTACTTGAAAGGTAATAGAACATGTTTACAAAAAAAAAAAAAAAAAAAAATTAGTTTTTCATTTTTTAAATAAGTATAAATATATTAAAAGAATTAAAGATAATCTAAGTAAAATTTTTGATAAATATGATTATAATTTTAAATATAGATTCATTTGGATAAAATTTCACAAAAAAAAAAAAAAAAAAGTGAAAGAAAGAACATTGCTAAAACTACAAAAACAAAATATGCAAATACAAAATTTTGATGATGAAATTTAAAAATAAAATTCAAAACAATTCTTGAGTGAGAGAATTTGAGTGGGGGAAAAATCTTTGAGTGGAAAAAAATAAGAAAGTTTTTCAAAATCACTTTAAATCCATAACAAAAAGTAATCTTGTACATCCTTGTACAATAACTCAAATAACTCAAAATTTTATTTCTTATGTGTTAATTTTTGTAGGGAATGTCTTAATGAAATAGTTTGGTAAAAAAAAGAAAAAAAAAATTATCAATAATCGTCTTAATATCAAATTCAAGTTGTTTAAAAATCATACAAAACCTATTAGGAGCCTTATACACTCTTGTACACTTAACACATTTCCCTTGTACAATTAGTGTAATACCCTTGTACAATGACACAAATTTCATATTTGTCATAACTTAAACGTATTTTCAAAAAGAGACAATATAGAAAATAAAAATAAATAAAAATAAAAACTTGAAAAATATTTTAAAACCAAACTCAAATATAATCTATATAATTTTTAGTTATTTGTTTTCATCTAAAACAAGTAAATATACCTTTCAACCCTTTTTATATAAAAATAAATAAATAAATCTCTACTATGTATTGATATAATCCACTTCTAAAATTAGGTCATATAAAAACATTTTAATTGAGTACTTCAAATAAAAACTCTCCATCCATCATCATTTTAATCGAGTACTTAAAATAAAAACTCTCAATCCATCCACTTTATTTATTTTTCTTTTTCTTATTTTAATAAATTTTCAATTAATTCAAATCATTAAAAAAATCCTTAATAAACAAATTTGTAGCATTTCATATAACTTATTATTAAAAGTCATGTTAAAAAAGTTATTAAAATAAGGAAGGAAGAAGATTAAAAAAAAAAATTGAACCTTTTATTTTATAATAGTAAAAAAAAACTTTTAAATACTTTTTAGTATAAAAAAAAATTAAAATAGTGAATATATTTATTTTAAATGGTATTTTAATCATTAAATTATTTACTTCTAAAATGTAAACTATAAAAATAAATGTAAAAGATAATTTTTATTTATTTAAATTAATATTTTTTTAGAAAATATTTTCCAAAATAGTCTTTGAATCATTAATATACTTTTTGTTTATTTATAATTTAAAAATAAAAAATAATGTAAATTTTCAATTATTTATAAAAGAGTTTTAAAAAAATGAAAAATCCAAAAATGGTTAAATAAGAAAGAAGAGTGACAAGTAGTAGAATAAAGACAAATATAAGTCAAGTGGGTATTTTTGTCAATTACTATCTCATATCCTTGGGCTTAAATATGGGTGGTTGGAGGACCAAATGTTAATTTTTCGGGCCCAGCTGACCCAAAACACAATTCTCCCTATTATAAATCCCCTTCTACTCTTTCTATCATTAAAGTTGCTTGAATTTCACACTAAATTACTAAAAAAACATTGTTTACATACTTGTACTTATATCACTTTTTGTTTACTCATATTTACATGTTATATACAAGTCATTCGTCCTATGTGTACAATGCACTTATATAAGGTACCTTATTGTGAATATCTCTTGATCATTTCCTTTTTGGTATTTGACTAGATTTTATAATAAATCAATGGAGAACAATGTTTGCGCATTTGCACCCATATTACATTCAACTTATTCACTTTCCTACTTATTTACTAGGCATTTGTATTAATTGTATTGTACAAGGCACTCGTATAAAATACTTTCTTGTAAATATGCTCCCATCATTTCTTTCTTGACATTTGATTAGATTTCATAATAAATCAATGGAAAATAATGTTTACATATTTGAGTGTACTTATATCTCACATTTAATTTATTTACATTTCTTTTTTATGTATATGTGACTTAACACTGTATATAGAGAAAATACATTTTGATATTATAGTAGGACCCATAAAAATTGAAAATTGAGTAATTAGCTCTAACATGACTTCTCATTGTCGGTGTGGATTCAACTCAAGCTCTCTTTTTATCCACACAGCTTGTTTCCCACTTAGTCAAATTGGTAACATTTAGATTATTGCTAACCCTTCAATCATGTTCTCCAATGTTGCTTTTCCTTTTCTCTTTGTCCTTGTCTTTTTGAATCTAACTCAATAATGATAATGTCTATTGAAGGTAAAACATGTTTCCAAACATATGAAGCTAATGGAGCTAATTTTTCCTCTCCAACTACCACTAATAGCTAATGAATTAATAGCTAATAATAATAAAATAAAAAAGCTAGATTGTTGATCATCGTAAATTTAGGCGGTGTTTGTTTTTTTTAATTAATTTTAAATAAACTTAAGAGTAAATAGTGCTTAATATTAGTAAGCATTAAGTTATTTATTTATTTCTAATATTTTATTACTATTAAGTATCAAGAAGTAAAAAAAAAAAAAAAAAAAAACCCAACAAATTCATTTTAATTATGGTGGTTCACTTTTAACATTTAGAAAAAAACAAATATTCTAACCTTTTTTATTTAGACAAAAAATTTTAAAAATAAGCAATAAGTTAACAAAAAGTAGAAAAATAAATTATTTGAAATTTGACAATAAGTTGCTTTAAAAAAAAAGTTTAAAAAACAAACATTACCTGAGTGAATGAGAGAAAATGATCATGGTGTTAAAGTAACTCTGCTCTTCCGTTTAAACATTAGTTATTGATAAATCATGAGACCTATAAAAGCTTATTAAGGGATTGATGGCTACTATAATAATAATTTCCATAGATTTTTTTTTTCTTTTTTTAAACTAATTTCTAACTTTTATTTTTTAAAGAATCTATACAAAGAAGAAAATTCTATTACAAGGCATGTTGATATGAGGTATTCTATAAGATATAATGAATTTCTAAGCAATCAAATATTATACCGAATAATAACTTTTATTCTTAAATGCGAATGGGAATAAAATAGTGTCAAATGAGACCTAAACATTTCTTTAAGTCATAAAGGTAGACTCTTATGATCATATATTATTTATTTATGCTACTTTGTTTGTTTGTCACCTTTTAATACAATACCATTATTATACCTATTGTACCTTCTTCAAATTCTACTCATACATGTCATTATTTCAAGTACCTTAACTTGATTGATATGTAAATTTATTAATTCAATAAAGATTCAAGATATTTCATTGAATCATGTGAGAAAGAGATTCCTCTTGTCTTCTCCACACACAAAAAAATAAAAAATAAAAAATGTAGATATTTTATTTGTTGTGAAAAATCAAGATAAATAATAATAGTAGGAAGAAAAAAAAAAGAATAAAAATAAAATACACAAAGTACACATTGATTTATGTGGTTCACTCTCAAGCCTATATCATAGGTGAAGACAAAAAAGAACTTTCACTATTATTGAAGGAGATTACAACCTTTGAGAGCTCAAATCCCAAAGTCTCAATTACTCCCAAAAAAGACTTCCAAAATTTTGATCAAACTCTCTTCTAGTATTTTTTTTTTAATTAAAAAAATAAGATTCCATATAGGAAACAAGTGTATAATTGTCAGATATACTTTTTTTTTTTTTTCTAAAAAAAGATCTCATAATACGATCTTTCCTTTATAATAATTGAAACTCACCTACATGGATATTTTATATTAAGAAACTATCAATAACTTTACAATTGACTCAAAAGTAGAAGTTAGAGACACTTTCCAACATTATTGATCCTTTTCCACATTTTACTTGAAAAAACATTCATTCATTTCTTTCTTTTTGGTCGACCACCATGACTGAAATGACCTGAAATATCCAGACGTCGAAAGGAGGAGGGCAGGTGGTGGGGATTTAGGAAAGTCGGGCCCATGGAGTGCACTCCAACACCTCATACACGAAATTTCATGCTTTAATCCCATAATCTTCTCTAATTTTATCTAATTTTCTCTTTGAATATTGGAGAATTCCCTTGTCACACTATAATACTGGGCATCAAATCATGAAGGCGGAACAGCAACCAATCCTGTGCACAGAAAATGTTTGTTTTTCTGTTGCCACATTGCATCCAGGTCTTCTCAATGCCCACTCTGATGTATGACCACATTATCTTTACTTGGTTTTTCTATATGGATGTCGGCCTATACAAAAACGGTGTGTGATGTATTAGCTTTCATAAAGGACCTTGGGACACTTGAAAAAGGTATTCACCACTAGATACATCCCCCATAGCTAAAAGGAAGCAAAAAGGAATAAAGAAGCGGACTTATTATCAATGTCCTCAAAAGAGACAGTTCCCACCCCCACCCCCACCCCCATCCCCAGCTGCTTGCCATCTTGCATTTGTGTAGGGTAGTCTATTAGCTAGCTAAAGTCCTCCCATAATTACGCACATCACTAAACTTTGAACTGGATTGTTTTTGGAACTTTAATAGGAGGTTACTGTATATGTTTATAATCCAAGTCTCTTCTTGCCTGCTTTAATACTGCATTTAACAATGATTTTATAAAATATTTTTAATATTTCTAATATTAAGAATAATAAAAATTTTCAAGCTTTAAAAAGGTAAAAAAGATAACACTTAGGTGGTGTTTGTTTTTTAACTTAATTTTAAATAGAACCTTAATGTTTAATAATGTTAAATATTAAATTGTTTGTTTTTGTAGTATTTTATTTTTATTAAGTATTAGAAAGTATTAGTTTTTTTAATTAATAAAAAATTTATAATAAGTTATGAAAAAATAAAAAAATAAAGAACCTAAATTCTGAAAACAAATTGTTTTTAACAAAAAAAAAAAAAAAAAGATAAATACCACCTTAATCTTTTTTTAAATCATTATCAAACGCACTCTAAACCCTATTTATAATTGATTAATTACATCTAAATTTGCTTCAAATTTCTCCTTCAAGGTTGGTTGGAATTTGTGTCTCCTCAATCTTTTATTTTTCCTCTTTTAAGTTGTGGAATCTCTGATATAATAAAGAATAGGGTGTCTAATCTTTAGCGGATAATGGTGAAGAAAGTAAGTGTGAGACAAAGCTAAGACCTGTACATAGAGTTTCCAGAGATAAAATGGGTCTGTACGAAAAGTTTTTGCATAGAAAAGTATGTCATCCAATGTCGTCATCTCATGTCATCATCTGTCACATAACAACTATACATCAAAATCCTTTACCAAAACTAAAATCAATTATTTCAATTAGTGGCCTTTGAACTGAAAATAAAATGAATTTTATTTTGATTTATTTTATTACTTTTTATTTATTTATTTCATTATTTGAAATGTATTTATTTTCATTTATCCTGAAAATATTAATGAGATACATAGATGAATTGGATTTTATAACCTACGTATAGGTTTGTGGTTGATTTTACGTTTCAAGTAATTTTAAGAATTAGAAAGGCTAGAAACAATATTTTTTAAAATTATTATCAAACATACTTTTAGAATTATTGATTGTTCCTTATTGTTTATTTGATAAAAACAAAATGACTTTCATTATTTCACCGCTGCTTATCATGTTATAACTTAGATGAACACTTCATACACACTAGGAACAATTATTAAAGTCTTTATTCTTAAGGATGCAACAATGTTGCTTTCCCGGAAAATTGATTACTGTGGAATGACATTGGTATGAGTGTGTAAAGCTAAAAATGGTTAGGAAGAATTATAAGTCTCTGGATAAGTTAAGACCCCAAGATGGGTGCAATGTATAGGATGGGTTAAGCCCCACTATATACCTTCCAATGATTAAACCCTGAAATAAGTGTGAATGAGCTTGACACTAACTTGACCTTATTGACAACCAGTCGGTTTGCAAATGAGATGACTAAGTCTTTTATTATAATAAGTATCACCAAAGCTTTGGTTGAAGATTTTTAGAAGAGTAAAAGAACATAACATACATGATGATGACAAAAAAAATATTTAGTTGAAGGTGAAATCAACTGTTCTCTTGTCGGGATGTGATACAAAAACGTGTATTAAGGAAAGAAGATTGAATTAATTAGATTTGATTCAAGGTGAAAATTAATTTGTAAAGAATATTATATAAAATATTTTCTATATTTATATGACATTTTAATATTAAATTTCCTTATAAAATAAGAAAATTGTTAGGAATATCTATACAAATATTTTAGGCTATGAGATTAAAAAGTTATGAAATAAAGATGAATTTGTGAATATTATAGGTAATGAATAGAGATGTAAAAAAGAATGGGAGATACTGGGGTTCATGGTTGAGGGCATCAATACAAGGAATAAGTTCTTAGGGGTTCATGGTTGAAGGCATAGATACAAGGAGTAAGAAAATATGAGATATTTTGAGATCGAATACTTGTATATGGTTTATGTCATTTGTAATACTCTTTATAGTATAGTAGAATAATCTCTCTCATCTGTAAATGTAGGTATGATTGATTAAACCACATTAAAACCTTATATACTCTTATGTGTTATTGATTTTATCTTTAGATTCTTGCATTAACATGCATGTTCATATTAAAGTTTTTATTGACCTAACAATTGATATCAAAACAAGGTCATGAGTTTGAGTTATAAAAGCCCTATGTTGGAGGGAGATTATTAAGTATGCAACAATGTTACTTAGGAAAAATGCCCTTAGGATAAGTGTGCAAGGTCAAGGATGGTTAAGTATTGGTATAAGCATCGGGAAGAGTTAGGGCCTAGAGATGAGTGTGTTGTGTGGGATAAGTTAAGTTCCACTATATACCTCTAAATGGATAATCCCTGAGATGAGTGTGACATTGAATCATATTCACCTCGCTATAACCAATTGGTTTTGAGATGAAATGGTTGGTTAAGTTCTTTATCCTAATATTTGTGAACTATAATTATCTCTCTTTAATTTGAAATATATTATACATAGCACATAATATATGCTCATTATTATTATTACTATTATTTTGGGTAGCTTGATCTAAACTCGGTGATTAACTAAAAGAAAAAACAATGGAATTTTCTCCATGTGCCCCACATGTATGAAGTAGTTTTCACCTTTTCAAAAGACCTGAAAGAGAATCAATTTAGATTATTTTTCTCAATTTTGCAGACAACTGATTAAGAGGCAAAAAAATTCTTTGTCTTGAAGATGCATGCCAAACAAACATCATCTATAATGACATCCATCACCAAGCAGACAAGAATGAAATAACTTTACTTTTCCCTCTATTTCCAGGAGAAAAAGAGAGAAGAGGGAGACCCTCTCTCTAGTTTTGGATCAAATGATCAGTGCAGGGCTTGAAACCATTGCCCTTAAAAGCCCACTGGGGTTGGTTGCTTCCTTTCAAGTGAAGGCCTCCTGCTCTCCTCAATCTCCATAGTTGCTTTGTAAGTACGTACAACACTGCTTAATAGCCTCTTTCTCCCTTGATATTTACTTCACCTTTAATTAGTGTTGCTGCATATGAAATCTCCTTTGTCTCATGTTACATCTTAAAATACACCTAATAGACCTTGTTCTTGACTTCATTTGGTAATGAATATAATAAATTAATCTTCCGGGATTCACTTAGGATCTTAAAATTAATGGGATATGCATTTTTTGCTTGCATGCATGCATGCTTATCTCTCTCTCTCTCTCTCTCTCTCCCTCTGCCTCTCCCTCTCGCTCTCCCTCTCCCTCTCCCTCTCCCTCTCCCTCTCCCTCCCTCTCTCTCTGTACACACATATATATATATATCATGAAAAACATAATCTATATAATTGCATGTGTAGTATGTTCATGATCTTGCACTAAGCTGATAAACCAATTTTCTTTATGTATATATGCATGAGTTCAGCAGTGAAGGATCACAACATGGTTGCAGTCATGCATGGTCTTAAGTTTTTTCTAGATTGTTGAATTTTTTTTTATCCAAGCTGCATTATGCTTGTAGGATGTGACTTTAAGAATCTTTCTTATCATTATCATAAGTAAGAAACAAGATACTTTCAACTTCCAAGTTCATTTAGCAGCCCTTGTTTATATATATACATATATATGCAGGAAGTGATGTTAGATTATATATACTACTTCTTGTCGAAAATTGCCTTCATAAATAAAAAACTTGATGAGAGGTCTACTTTTGGTCTGTTCTGCAGTAGGAAATCCACATTCAATAGAAGCACTTTTCACTACGGTGGTGGTACTTGTATTTGATGCCATAATGAATTTTGATTTCACCGTTCAACAGAAATCAAATTTTGAGCCAGAGGTAATCATTCTCACCAACATGAATTTTTTTTTTCTTATTTCTTTTAGGTTTATATATATATATATATATATATATATATATATATATATATATATATATATATATATATATATATATTAACTCAAAAGATAAGTTTGACAAACTTACGATAAAAAATAGTTAGTGATAATTTATTTTGAAAACAAACTATTTTTGAGAACATATTTTAGCTATTTTCATTCTTCTTTTTTTTGTCTAATCTTTTAAGCAATAATTGAAAAATAGAGAACATCTTTAAAACTTTTGTATTCTATATAAATGTGTGGTGCATCCATTAATACATAAAGTTTTGTTGCTTAAAATAATTGAGAAATGTTGTCAAAAATTACTTTTAGAGAATTGTTTTTGAAAAGGTTCCAAACAAGCCTTTATATTCTCTTGGTTTTTACTTGAAAATACTAAGATGCCAAATCAGTACCAAACAAATTCCTCATCAGGACCGTTGAAAGTGTGCAATAAAATCTAAATCGTTGGATAAAGATCCAAACAAATGAAATTAAGATATAAGAGTATAAATAAATATAATCGGATACAAACAAATGAGACTTGATGGTGTATATATGGTGACCACACAATTGGTAATGAATTTAAATTCTTTTCTTTTTTTCGCTTGGGATGGGAGAATAGAAGCTAGGAGGAATTCATAAATTTATTGAAACTATGATGGAAAATCAAAATAAAGTAAAGAATATTTAGAAGCTTATGAATTTTTTTTATAAAAAAAAACATTATTCTTTATGTAGAAAGAAAAGAAAAAAGGAGAAATAAAATGGGAAAAGAATGTGAAATCTATATTTTATTTTTCTAAACTTTTTCTTTCCTACCGTTTACTTTATTTTTTTGTCTCATAATTTCTATCAAAATTTTCAAGACCCAAAAGGACCTTAAAGTATACTTTGGTTAGTTGCAGAATAAAGAGATTGGAGAATGTGAGGTCAATAAAGACAATGAAGGAGAAGAACATAAAGTAGAAATACATGATTTGGAAAAGACCCTTGGTGAACCATCACCAACAACCGGAGTTTTGGATATCCACAATAATCCAAACCTGTCATTTGCAACCTTGAGCTTGAGGGACCTTCCAGCAAATGTAGCAGTAGAGGTTTGATTTTTTTTTTTTTTTTTTTTTTTTTTTTTATCTTAATCTTTTTCTCTTGATGTGGCTCTCTCTATCAAAACACAAAAGCTATTGGAAGTTTTTTTTTATATATATAGAAAAAGTATATTTTTGTAAAAATCAAGGACCACCAACTATAAATGGGGAGTTGAAGTATGCATCATTGTCATTTACTTGACCTTGAATAGTTATATTATAGCTGAGTATTTTTAGTAGATATTATCTGTTCTGAACCCATTATTCATAAAGAATTTAAAATACATCTACACATTTTAGAAGAGGCACATCTAACTCAAACAACTCTAAAAGTACGTTTAACAGTGATTTTAAGAATTCTAGCATCTATAATACTTAAAAAATAAAAACTTTTAAGTATTAGAAAAATTAAAAACGTTTATCAGAATTATTGCTCAACACACTCTAAGATTATGAGATTTGACATTTCAAAGCAACCTACTTTTTGCGTAATGTACTACCTATATGGCTATAGTTACTTTTATGAAGCATAATTATAAGGCAATTCAAGTAAAATGCATCATTTCATAGTGTTCTTGAAATTTGACTTTCAAGCCTCCAAAAAGTTAAGTAATTTAATGTAATAATGTGTAGGAACACTGTCAACTATTGAAATGTACAAGGATTTAATAAATAAAAAAAGGGAAAAAACTGAAGTAGTTTGGTCATGGCCACATTGTATATTATTAGAATTTATAACTCGAATTCTTTTTTGTTCGACTCGAAAAGCTTGTGGTGCAACATATATGATATAATTATAATTTTGAGATTTTTTTTGGGCGTTTAGACCTGCTTTGTTAATTACTTTTGCATATATATATATATATATATATATATATATATATATTTGATGTATAGTTTTAGAATTATGATGATTATGTTTCTGTTGTAATTGTTTACAACTCTCCGATTTTATACCAATCTTTTGATATAGTGAATTTTCTTCTCTTTTACCTATAGTTTTTTCTATTTAGGATTTTCATGTAAGTTTGTGTGTTCATATTATTAATTTTTATTGTCTATTCTGGTTATCATGTTACATATATGGAATATACTAAAATCTTCACATGCCTTCTCTGATAATCGGTTACATTCCATTGACTTAGAAACTATGACTCTATCATCATGTTAAAGACCAATTGACCCAAAATTTTAAACTATTAAGTAATGAGTCAATAAAATATATCAAGTCAACCATGGTTAAAATCCAAAGTGAAAAGAAGTTCAGCCCTAACTTTTTTAGTGCATACAAATATACCGGTAAAATTTAAAATATTATACCTCTAACTCTCTTCCTATACTATACCTAAATGGAAGATAGGAAGATAGGAAGATAGGGAGTGACAGGATATGTATGCCTAAAGCATTTCATCAAACACAAGATAGGGAGTGATTGTCTTCAATAATGTGTTGATTGAATTTGTAAAGAGACTTCCCTATTAGATTGTTAAATGAAAATTGTACGTTTGTAGGTCAGAAGTCAGATCTCTAGCACTCAAATTATGACTGAGCAGGAGGGAACAGAAGCAGTGCATCAAAAATTAGAGTTTCAAACTCAAGATGCAGACTTAAAGATTGCAATAAAAATTGCATGCTTGGTGATCTCAGTATCTACGACGGCAATCGTTACCTTCTTGGCCGAATTTCCAAAGCAGCAAACAGCAACCATTACAAGAAGACTTCTCTTTAAAGCTGGCATACTTTTAATGTGTGCATCCTTTTTCATGGCTTTAGTCCTGTTGATAGTGTCATTGGTCCGCCTTAATTTCTCTTGCTTGATTCTAATTGCGAGAGGGATCATGTGGTTATCTGCAGGACTAATGACATTATCCATAGTTTTGTTGCTCATATCTTACTTCCAAGCAACATGATTGGTAGTGCTTTACCAGTACTCCCATATATAGCTAAATGAATATTATGTGGAAAGTGATCATCAGCTTTTCCTTTAGTGTAAGTATTGAGTAATGTCCTTTTCAACTTGTATTGCAGAGGCAAAACCAAAGTAGGTTTTGGCTTTTATTCTATTCGCTATTTATAGTTAAACCCTTTTATTGTCTTTCAATGCTCTTATCGTATATTCTCTTTGGGGAGCTTTAGGCCCGGTTGATAATTGTTTTTTAAAATAGTTTTAAAAAACAATTTTCAAAAAGTTTTTGAAAATTGTTCTTTAATGTTTTATACAATAAAAGTATATTGGTAATCTGAAATGTTTTTAACTTGTTTTTAATATTTTTAAATATGTCTTAAAATAAGTTTTATGTCTAGTACTTTATTTTTAATTATTCTACATGTTTATATAATAATTTTTTAAAATAGCCCTAAAAAAATAAATAAAAACAAATAAAAGATATTGTCTAAAAATACTATATTTTATGTTCTTAAAAACAAAAAACAAAAAGCAGTTTTATAGTTATCAAACATGTTTTCCCATTTTTTTTTGGTCTAAATAAAAAAAATTATTCTTGAAAAACAATTACCAAACAAGCTCTTAACTTCCATAGGTGAGCAATAGTCAACAAAAAAAAAAAAAAAAAAAAAAAAAAAACTAAAATAAGAAGTTATTGTTGTTTCTGAATTGTTAATTTTATCCTTGAGACTCTTTTTACATTCAAATGCCATGCATTTTTAGTCAACACATTTAGCAAGCTCTCCCAAATAAAATTGACATCAATAAAGTAGGCATGGTGAGAACTTGAAATACCATCTTAAAATTTTTATTATCATCTAAGGATAGTGAAAGAAAACAAAAAGAGCATATAGAGGAAAAACAAAAACAGTTGTAGGGGCAATACTACTACTTCTTTCCATTGTATTTAATCTATATTGAAAATTGTAAAAGTTAAATCCTAATATAAAAAATAAAGTCAGAATAGGTGTTTTTCCACGACTCAATCCATCACCAAATAAGCTTGGTTCAATTATGACTTGTGCATTGCCACACTTAAACTAAGCTTTGCAAACTTGATCATGCTCATTGTCTTCTTTGGTTTGAGGTGAGTGTTAAATAACTATGGACTCACATATGGAGCATAGTTTATGTTTAAGCTTTTTACATATACATATTTCGTTTTCTGTTTGTTTTAAAGTATGGGCCACCTCATGTGTAGAGCCTGATACCATATGTGTATCAGATGATGGGCCTAAGACACATATGACCCAATATTTAAAGGGAATGGTCCCTAAGGCATATAGGGTATATAAGGTTGGTGTCTATTCATTTTTTCAATAATCTTTTGAATAGAACAGAACGCGTTCTCTCCCGCTCCCATCGCCAGAGAGAATACAGAGATGGCGGTTTCCCCTCTACAGCCTTAGAAGATCCATACCTTGTTCAAAACTGAAAATCAAAATGGACTCAAGTTCGTTCATTTCTATAAAGATGTCTGGCATAAGTTCTTCATATGATTCAACATGCGATCCCAGTCTGTCATTGGATTTACAATGGAGTCCCCATCAATTGGTATCAAAGCCGACATGTTTAATCATTGTGAAATTGCCACATTTTAATTCTTAATGCATATTTCTTTGTAAAATACATTGCAACCCATTCTGTCAAAGCCCTTGATAGGCATGCAACTTCGCTCCTGTCATGGTGGCCTCCTTGCAATGGCATTTTGGCGGACGATTGCAGATTGGAGAAGACGACTCTGATCCTTGGCGCCGCTGTCGGCGTCTCCGAACATTGGATCCCTACGACGCCGCCTAGAGGAGGGTTGGGAGCGCCATTGTAGTGTCGTTTCAGGCGAGCGAGACGCCGTAATGGCGTCGTTTCCAGACAATGGTGCAGTTCAGACGCCGTTATGGCATCATTCCCAGTCAAGCGATGCCATCCAAGAGCCGTTTTGGTGCAGCTGTTGTAGGCGTTCCAAATCGGTGGAGTCCTCCGTTCAAGAGCCGATCAGAAACGCCATTTTCAGGTGTTGTTATAAGTCTCCTTGCAACGCTGCTCTCAGCGTTGTTGGGGATTGGAGTTGAAGACGTCGTTTTGGCATCATCCCCAATCTGTGACGTCGTTTGCCAACGTCGCGCCACTGCCAACGTCGTGCCACTGCCGGCGTCGTTTGAGGATTGCTCTGGCGCCGTTGATGACGCAACTACAGGGAACCTTAGGTCGTTTGGGGCTGCACTGGATAATAATATATATCAATAGTTCAAATCCTTGTAGGTGGGATTGACAATGAGGCCTTTAAATACATTACTCATCATGTCTAGGTTTATGATGGAGCCCAATATGTGATAATATGGGCATGTTTGTATGGGTTTGTTTACTTAAAATATATATATATATATATATATATATATGTATATGTATACATGGGTTTATGCATCTAAAACAATGCCCTCTCTAAGCTATTGATAATAAAGGACTGGTGGTGGTTTGATAAATAAATAAAGGTCTTAATGAGATTGACATGTAATCCCTCCTCTATTAAGGCATTCCAAGCATGAATTATATTAACGTCATCTCATTGGAAAATTTATTTACTTTTATTTATCTAAAATGGGTTTCTCATTCAGCTTTGGTGAGAAACACTAGGATTTGAGTTATGGATTTAGTTTTAGAGAGAAAAACTCAACTGAAACCATAATTCAGATTATTCGCATAAAGTTTAAATAATGGATTTATCATTTTCTTGCTATATTTGTGTTTAATATTTTAAAATAAATGAATTATGCATATTTGTTGCCAAAGTCACTTATATTATATAATTTATTTATTTTATTATATGTAAACATGTTATTATTATATAAAAATAATCGGACCAAAGGAAGATTATTTTAATATAATAATAAATAAAGTAGTCATATATGTGACATATAAAGTTTATCTTGTATGTTGTATGTCAATCCAAAGATAGGCATATTGCTTTGGTTTTATTGTCAATATTTATGAATTAATTTTGAAAATGATACCAATTACGAGTTGATATTTTTTTGTCCAAAGACTAAATATTAATGTTTGTGCTAGGTATCTTGTAATAGGCCCACATGCATGTACATATATATGTTAAATTTTTATTTATTCATGTATGTATGATATTTTTGTGATTGATTGTGAGCTTTATTGTTATGAATTCAGCATCTTCTATATCTGCAAATGTTAATAACATTCCTATGCTTAATGGCACAAACTTAAAGAAATGGAAGGAACACGTTATAATTGTGCTCGGGTGCATGGATTTGGACTATGCATTAAGAGAGGATCGCCCTCCAGACCTTACTAGTGCCAACACTGCTGAGCAAAGGTCTACTATGGAAAAATGGTAGCGATCCAATCGCATGAGTCTAATGATAATAAAGCACTCAATTCCAGAAGCTATAAGGGGTGCAATACCTGAGGAGACCCGAGCCAAGACATTCTTGGACCAGATAGCAAACCATTCACTGCAAACGAAAAGGTTAAAACAAACACTATTCTTAGTAAGCTTGTCTCCATGCGGTAAGGGAGTACATAATGGAAATGTCCAATCTTGTGACTAGATTCAAGGCACTAAAGTTAGAGTTGTCAGAAGACATACTCGTGCACTTGGTCTTGATCTCTCTGCCTACACAATTTAGTCCATTCAAGATCAGCTACAACACACAAAAGGAAAAATGGACTTTGAATGAGCTTATTGCTCAATGTGTACAAGAGGAAGAGAGATTGAAACAAGAAAAATTGGAAAGTGCTCACTTGGCTTCCACATCTCAGGGATTTGGTACTAGCAAGAAAAGAAATAGGGACAATAAAGGAAAACAAACTGCAATTTCTGGGACATCAAAGCAAAAGGTGCAGAAGAAACAAGATAAAGAGATCACTTGTTTCTTTTGCAAGAAGGTTGGTCATATAAAGAAGACATGTACCAAATGCGCTGCTGGCGTGAAAAGCAAGGTACACTTCTCAATTTTGTTTGTTCATAAATTAATTTAGCTATAGTGCCTACTGACACTTGGTGGATAGATACGGGTGCAACTACTCACATAAGTGTCATGATGCAAGGTTGCCTAAGGAGTCGAATGCCAACTGATGGTGAAAGATACATCTATGTGGGAAATGGAAACAAGGTTGCAGTCAAGGCTATTGGTCTTTTTAGATTATAGTTAGGCTCTGGATGTACTTTGGATTTGGAAGAGACTTTTGTAGTACCGTCGTTTAGACGGAATTTAATTTTTGTTTCATGTCTGGACAAATGTGGATATTATTGTTCATTTAGAAATGGAATGGTTAGTCTTTATCTAAATTCAAATGTTATTGGTACAGGTAGTCTAACAGACAAATTATACAAATTGAACATAAAGGCCTCTAATGGAAATGAAACCTTGTATTCAAGTAATTATGGCATTAAGCGAAAATTAACAAATGAGAATTCATCAATGTTATGGCATAGGAGTTTGGGTCATATTTCAAATCAACGTATTCAAAGGCTTGTGTCAGAAGGAATTCTTGATCCACTTGATTTCTCAGACTTTCAAGTTTGTATAGAGTGAATTAAGGGTAAACAAACAAATATGAGGAAAAAGGATGCCAATAGGTGCGGTGACATCTTGGAATTGACACATACGGACATTTGTGGTCCATTTCTTATCTCTTCTTGGAATGGACTACAATATTTTATCACTTTCATTGACGATTACTCACGCTATGGCTATCTTTATTTGATTCATGAGAAGTCTCAGTCATTGGATGTGTTCAAGAATTTTAAAGATGAAGTTGAGAACCAACTAAGCAAGAAAATAAAGGTCGTCAGATCTGACCGTGGAAGTGAATATTATGGTAGATATGATGGATCCGGTGAACAACGTCCAGGACGATTTGCCAAATAATTGATGGAGTGTGGTATCGTTCCTCAGTACACCATATCAGGGACTCCAAGCCAAAATGGAGTAGCAGAGAAGCGAAACCGTACTCTTAAGGATATGGTAAAAAGTATGATCAGTCATTCCACCTAACCACTTTGGGGCGAAGTTGTCAAAACTGCAGTTTATATTTTGAATAGAGTCTCAAGCAAAGCAGTAGCCAAAATCCCATATGAGTTATGGACTAGCAAGAAACCTAGTATTAGGCACTTGCATGTCTAGGGTTGTCCAACTGAGGCTAGGCCTTACAAGCCAAATGAAAAGAAATTGGACTCTAGAACAGTGAACTACTACTTTGTAGGGTATTCTGAAGGTCGAGAGGTTTCAAGTTTTATGACCCCTCAACTAGATCTTTCTTGGAAACAGGCAATGCTAAGTTTATTAAGGATGTTGAGTTAAGTGGGAGAAAGCCATTAAAAAAGGTGGTCTTTGAAGAGGAATTTGTTGGTGTTCCTATTATTACAACTGAACATGGTCATATTATATTTGATGACACTATCTAGAATGTACAACCAATAACAAAGATTGTAGACACACCTGAGATTCCTCCTACTCAAGTTATGGAACCAGTTCAAGTTCATGAAGACATAACTCAACAATCTCAAGAACCTCAAGTATAAGTGCCATTGAGGAGATCCACTAAAGAAAAAAGAAGTACAATTTCATATGATTATGTTGTATATCTCCAGGAATATGAGTTTGACATAGGTCTGGAAGATGATCCAATTTCAGTTAGTCAAGTCAAACAAAGTTCTGACTCTGAAAAGTGGATAGAAGCCATGAAGGATGAGATGAAATCAATAAACGACAATGGTGTTTGGGACCTAGTAGAGTTGCCTGAAGGTGTAAAATCGATTGGTTGTAAATGGATTTTTTAGATCAAGCGGGATTCAAAGGGCAACATTATTAGGTATAAGGCACGCCTAGTCGCAAAAGGTTTCACTCAAAAGGAAGACATTGATTATAAGAAGACCTTTTCATCGATTTCGTCAAAGGACTCCTTTAGAATCATCATGGCACTTATGACTCATTATAATTTAGAGCTACATCAAATGGACGTTAAAACTGCGTTTCTTAATGGTAACATTGATGAGACAATATACATAGTGCAATAGGAGAACTTTGAGTCTAATGATTTAAAGCAACTTGTATGCAAATTAAAAAGGTCCATATATGATTTAAAGTAGGCATCCCGACAATGGTATCGAAAGTTTGATCAGGTGATTACTTCATTTGGTTTTAAGGAGAACACCGTTGATCAATGCATATATCTCAAGTTCAGTGGGAGCAAATTCATTATCTTGGTGCTATATGTAGATGATATTCTACTTGCTAGTAGTGATGTAGAACTCTTGCATGAAACCAAGCGATTTATATCTAGTAAATTTGACATGAAGGATCTTGGTAATGCATCTTTTGTGTTGGGTATACAAATCTATAAGGATCGATCAAGAGGTATACTTGGGCTATCACAAAAGTCCTACATCGATAAGGTGTTGAGTAGATTTAGTATGAGCAATTGTGCACCGGGAGACACGCCTATGGCAAAAGGCGATAAATTTAGTTTGCACCAATGTCCAAAAAATGAACTTGAGAAGAAGGATATGGAAAGGTTTCCCTATGCCTCGGTAGTAGGAAGTCTCATGTATGCACAAGTTTGTACGAGTCTAGATATTGATTACATTGTTGGAATGTTAGGCGGATATTTGAGTAACCCAGGTATGGATCATTGGAAAAAGGCAAAACGGTTTATGTGGTATTTACAAAAAAACTAAAGATTATATGCTCACATATCGTAGATCCAGTCATTTAGAGATCGTGGGATATTCGAACTCCGATTTCACGGGATGTCTTGACAGCACGAGAATAAAAAGTGGTTGCAAAAACCCTGTTGGTTGTTAATGCTCAGCTTTCACTTGTTGACACACCAAACACTGAACCACAAATTGTGCAATATCTCGCTTCATACCTGACCACCAATAATTCTGTCTCAAATCTTTGTACATCTTTGTCCCTTCTGGATGGATCGCAAGCCTAGAACAATGAGCTTCTTCCAGAAGCTATCTCCTTAAGTCTCCATCATTTGGGACACAAAGTCTAGTCCTAAACCTCAAAATCCCATCATCTGGTAAAACAAAGTCAGGCTTACTGCCCTTTTTAACCTCTTCCATAAGTTGCACTAAATTCAAATCATTCTTTTGTAGGGCCTTAATTCTCCCAACTAAGTCTGGTTGCACTCTAAAGTTTGCCACAAGAGCTCCCAAGTCCAAAACTTTCATATGGACTTGCAAACTCCTCAAATCTCCCAATAATTGCCTCTGACAACCTTAATAGCTGTTAAGGAATCAACAGATTTCCTGCTTAAGGCGTCAGCCACAACATTCGCTTTCCCTGGGTGATATTGAATAATGTAGTCATAGTCTTTAAGTAGTTCAATCCACCTCCTCTGTCTCATGTTCAACTCCTTTCGGAAAAATAAATACTTCAAGCTCTTATGATCTGTGAATATCTCACAAGTTTCACCAAAAAGAAAATGTTTCTAGATCTTAAGTGCAAAAACCACTGCAGCTAACTCCAAATAGGATAATTTCGTTCATAAGGCTTCAACTTCCTAGAAGCATAAGCTATAACTTTCCCATGTTGCATAAGAACACAACCAAAACCTTGATGAGAGGCATCACTATACACCACAAACCCTCATGAACCTGAAGGGATAGTCAAAATAGGAACTGTCACCAATTTGTTCTTTAACTCTTGGAAACTATGTTCACAACCATCAGACCACTCAAACTTAACCCCTTTCTGAGTCAAACTGGTTAGAGGTTGGGCAATCTTAGAGAACCCCTCAATAAACCGCCTATAATAACCAGCTAGTCCCAAGAAACTTCGAATCTCGGTCATAGTAGTAAGTCTCCTCCAATTTGACACAGCATCTACCTTTCCAAGATCAACAGAGATGTCATCCTTGGTCACCACATGCCCAAGGAAAGAAACTATGTCTAACCAAAACTCACACTTCTTGAGTTTAGCATACAATCGCTTATCTCTGAGAGTCTGTAATACAATACTCAAATGGCGCTCATGCTCCTCCCTATTTTTTTAGTACACCAAAATATCATCTATAAAAACTACCACAAACTGATCTAGATAGGGCTTGAATACCCTATTCATTAAGTCCATAAAAGTAGCAGGTGCATTAGTCAAACCAAAAGGCATAACCAAAAACTCATAATGCCCATATCTAGTCCGAAAAGCAGTCTTAGGTACATCTTCACCTCTAACCCTTAATTGATGATAACCAGACCGAAGATGAATCTTAGAGAACACACAAGCACCCTGAAGCTGATCAAACAAATCATCAATCCGAGGAAGGGGATACTTGTTCCTCACCGTCACCTTATTCAACTCTCTATAATCAATGCAGAGTCTCATAGATCCATCCTTTTTCTTTACAAATAAAACAAGAGCTCCCCAAGGTGAAACACTAGGCCTAATGAAGCCCTTATCTAACAACTCCTGGAGTTGAATCTTCAACTCCTTAAGCTCCATAGGTGTCATCCTATAAGGGGCCTTAGAGATAGGAGTTGTCCCTGGTGTCAAATCCATGGTGAACTCCACCTCCCTCTCTAGTGGCAAGCCAAGTAGATCCTCTGGAAGGACATTAGGATAGTCCCTTACAATGGGTATGTCTTCCAACTTTAAATCATTTTCCTCATTCACAACATAAGCTAAAAAGTCTTGATAGCCTTTCCTGAGCAAAGAACTAGCTCGCAAGGCTGAGATCACATGCAGTGGTTTGTCCACATGTTTCCCCTCAAAACTAAAATCAGGCTGATCAGGAATGCTAAAAGTCACTATTTTCCCAAAACAATCAACAGAAGCATGATAAGAAGCTAACCAATCCATCCCCAAAATCACATCAAAATCTTGAAGGTCTAGAAGTACTAAGTCAACTATCATCTCTCTATACCCAATCATCACACACCAATCTCTAATTATCTTATTAACCACAACAGAATCTCCCAAAGGAGTAGCAACAAATAAATCAAAGTCCATATTATCAATCGGCATACCCAATAAACCAACAAAAGATACGGAAACAAAATAGTGCGTTGATCGAGGATCAATTAAGGCTCTAGCAAATAAGGTGTGAATTCAAAGAGTACCTGTCACTACATCAAACGTAGCCTGAGCATCTCTATGAGTCATAGCAAATACTCGCCTTTGAGCCCTAGGCTTCTACCTATTCTCTTTATTCTCCTCCTTAGGCTTCCTAAATACAAACTTCCTACTCTCTGGACAATCCCGAACCATATGTCCCTGTTTTCCACAACCAAAGCAAGCTCATGTCTCTTTATAGCATGGCCTACCCCCATGCTTCTTGCCACAAGTAGGACAAATCCCATCTAAATTTTGTGTCGCTTTTCCTTTATTCTGATTTCTACTTGGAGCAAACATTTTCTATACTTGGTTACCATGAGCACCATCATTTCTATTCCTCTTCCTTTGTTGTTCCCTATACTGGTGAAGCTCTTCATTATCCTTCTCTATAATAAAGGCTCTGTCTATTACTTCTGAATAAACACTAAGCTTCAGAATTGATATTTTATTCTTCAGATAAGGCTTTAGTCCATCCTGAAACTTTACTGTTTTTTCCTCCTCTGTAGCAATCAACTGTGGGGCAAAACGTGATAGTTCAGTAAACTTAGCCTCATACTAGGCCACAGTCAAATTCCCCTATTCCAAACGAACAAACTCTCCCACCTTTTGTCATCGAACACTGTCAGGAAAGTACTTCTTATAAAAAGCCTCCCTAAACTGACTCCTAACAATAGGCCCTTGATCCTCCAAAAGCCTCTTAGTCATGCGCCACCAATGACCTGCCTCTTTATCTAGCATAAATGCTACATATGAGGCTTTTTGCTCATCAGAACAATCAATGACATCAAAGAATTTCTCTATCTTCATAATCATACCTCTCCCTCTATTCGATCTGAAGAACCAGAAAAGTAAGGGGGACCCAACTTCTTAAAGTCGTCAAATGAGCTACCCCTAGTAGATGAGGATTGTCATTGACCATTACTTCCAGTAGCTTTAGCCTGATGCTCAACCAAGCCAGTCAAAGTCCCTAAATATCTATAAAGTCATTCAGTACTCATAGGGGGCAAAGCC
Organism: Vitis riparia; assembly: GCF_004353265.1. Lineage (NCBI taxonomy): Eukaryota > Viridiplantae > Streptophyta > Magnoliopsida > Vitales > Vitaceae > Vitis > Vitis riparia. The sequence goes on along the minus strand of NC_048449.1, from coordinate 19,775,587 downwards.
TCAGGTGGAGGAGGTATATCATCATTAACCTGACTGTTTTGGGAAGATGCAGGTCTCCTTGGTGGCATGGTGTCCTATAAAGCATATAACTAAATTAGTCACTAAGAAGTCAAATAAGCAAATCAGAATTGTAAGGAATAAAAGGAATCAGACTAGATGAAGTTGAAACTTAAACTAATGCGTCACTCATCTATTCCCAAAGGTAAACTAAACAAGTTCCCATCAAGATCACAACCTAGTGCTCTAATACCACTCTGTCACGCCCCAAGACCCACTCCAAGGGCATGACGGTCATTTCACACTTCAAACTCGAAGGCTTACAGTATAACCTAGCCCAAACAATTATCTTGTAATCAGAAGTTACCAATTACCAAATACCTATTCAGAGTAGCGAAACAAAATCTAAAATCCTCAAAACTCAATTTCAAAACTAAAACATCCATTGTCCAAATATTTGCAAACTTAAACAATTCAAGTACTAAACAAATTTCAAAATCTCCAAAACTCAACTTTGAACTAACATAAAATTTAAAGGATCAATATCCAAATATCTTCCAAATACCAAAAGATCCAAATGAACATAACTAACGGTTAAACAAAATCTAACATAAAATCCTAAGTCAAATCCTAATGATGACCATTTCTCAGCCTAGCCATCACTCCTCACCCGAACTAAGGGTACCTGAAAAGTAGTCAACAAATAGGAATGAGCTCACAGCCCAATAAGGAACATTAATGCAGTCCATGGATCAAATATTTCAAATTCACTTGCAAAATAGGAGATATTGTAATCAATCATTTTCATAAACCTGTGAGTTAATTTACTTTTTTTTTTTTGCCAATACATTCAAAATTTCTAACTATATGCATTTATTTCTGATTCAAACATCTTCATATCAAATTCAGCCAAAACATTCCAATAATTTATTTACTTTGGTCATCAAACATCAAAGGGTGCCTAGTTAGGTGATACCTTTCAAATGGGTGGCTAGCCTCAAATTGTTCCTTTAAGGTGGACGGAACCAAACACTACTAGTACTAGTAACCTTTAACTGAAACCCTTAGAGGTTGGGGTTCAAATCAATTACATTCCCCACCAAGAAATGTAAAAGTCAACTATTATATCCCATTGACAAAGGCCAAAAGTCAAAAGTCAACTATTATATCCCGTTGACAAGGGCCAAACAAACCAGAGTCAAATATTTATTTCATTTATTCAAATTTACAACATATAATATCTCCACATTTATTTGTCAAAAACAAAATATAAAATTCTAACATACTTTTCATGCAAAACAGGTTTGATCCATGCATAAAACGGAATATAACTCAAACGTTCTCAAATAATGTATATATATATATATATATATATATATATATATATATATATAATATTTCAAAAAAAATTTAACAACTGCATAATTTCTCTTACCTCAAAAGAAGTCCTCAAAAACTTTGGAGAGAAAATAATCCTGAAAATCTACTCTTCACCTAACAAAATATAAGAGGAATAACTATTACTATTTATCTATAATTTAACTAATCTATTCCTTATTTAAATAAATTAATAAATTCCCAATTTTTTTCTAATAACACAAAGCCCTGCCATTATTAAATAATACAATACTCAGTACTCAAGTACCCATCAAAGTCTAACAATATGGAGTCCTGCAACTATTAAATATTACATACCCAAGTATCCATCAAAGTCTAATAATAGAGTATGTGAAAATCCACCAACTAGATTTCAACCATGAAATCCTTACAAAAAAAAAAAAGTGGATGCACAGTTCCCACACGCATGCAACTAGTGCACACGTGTTTTTTTTTTTTAAAAAAAAAAAAACTTAAAATCTCCCAAATTCCAACAATAAATCAAAATCTTAACTTTTCACTATTTGATATTAAAACGAATTAAAAAAAAAAATAAACTAACCCTAATCTAAATCGAAATCTTCACAAGAATCTTTTTTTTTTTTTCTAAAAAAAAAAATTTAGATCTCCCCAATTCCAACAATAAATCAAAATCTTAAATTTTCACTATTTGATATTAAAAACGAATTTAAAAAAAAAATAATAAACTAACCCTAATCTAAATCGAAATCTTCAGAGGAATCTTTTTTTTTTTTTTCAAAAAAAAAAACTTTAGATCTCCCCAATTCCAACAATAAATCAAAATCTTAAATTTTCACTATTTGATATTAAAACGAATTAAAAATAATAATAAACTAACCCTAATCTAGATTTGGGTTTTCCAAAAAAAATATCTAATATGCTTAAAAATTAACTAATGAATCTAAAATATTAATCTAGGGGTTAGAATCTTACCTATAGAGATCTATTCTTCAAACCTTGAAATCCGACCCCAATCTTACGTTCTTAGGAACTCTCTATGAACAAGAACGTGATTCAGAAAAGAACAAAAAGAACATAATTCTAATTTATACCTAGGGTATTTATTCCTAAAATTACCTTTTCACCCCTCTTCCTTTTTATTAAATTAATTAATTAATTAATTTAATTATTAAATTAATAATTTCCTGAATTACCCCTAAAAATAAAAACTTGGGTGTTACATCCTACGTATCTATAACACGCGCATATGCTTTTCTCTTATGGTGGTCCATCCATAATCACTTCTTAATGCCAACTCTAATGTATGATCATATACCTTTGCTTGGTTTTTCTATAGAATTTGGAGGTATAATGTCTGCCTATAAAAAGGGTGTGTGTCATATTAGCATTAGTAGAGGACACAACATGTGGACAAAGTACTTCCCGTATCAAGAAAATAGAGAGCAAGATATATACATGACCCCATGCGTGCCAAAAGGGTCAGACCAGTGTGAACTCCATCTTGTCTTTGTAGTGCATGTGGACTATGATCTATTGTTTGTATTCCATGTGTCCTCATATATAATCTTAAGTCATGCATAATTCTTTTTATTGAAATATTTCTCAAGTTCCTTTGTTCAAAGTTTATTAAAGTTCCGTAGAATTTTTTTGTAAAAGAATCCACTTTTTTCCTTTTTAAGTCTAGGATTTTTCTATGGCAAGAATCTAGCTAGTCTTGAATCCACATGTAATGAGTAAAGATGGGTCATCTCATTTCATCATCTATGACCTAGCCTTGGCGTATATCGCAATTCCTCGACAAAATTAAATATATTTCAATAACAAAATTCAATAGATAGTACTTGGATTATTTGATAATTAATTGTCAAATATAGTGAGAATATGTTTGACAATGATTCTTCAAAGTGTTTCTAATATTTTTATTACTTGAAAATTTTTTCAATGTTAGAAAATATATAAACACTTCTTAAAATCATTGTCAAATGTACTTTTAGATCACTGCATATAATTTATAAACCATTGTTTTGTTAATCATACCCTAAACCATATATACAATTAATTGATTACATTCAAATTAGTCTAAAATTCTTTTTTCAAATTAAATTTATTTTATGAATTCTTGTGAAACAATATTATTATTATTATTTATTTCTTCCTTAAAAAAATTAAGTTATAATCCTTAGGTTATGGTCATGAAGAAAAGCCTTATGAGGTACTGATAGGTTTGAGTATAGGGATTTCACAGGGGAAAGTAGGCATAAGATGCATCATCTCATGTCATAATTTATGGCATAGCACTTATCATGCACCTGAGGGTATATCAAAACTATTCAACAAAATTAAATATATTTTAATAATAAAATTATTTAAATTGACATAAATACTTGGCTTTATGATAATTTGATAAAAAAAAAATGCATGTACCCGACAAAGAAGATAGTTCATTAAAGCTATATTTGGTTCTTAAGATGTTTGAGGGAAAACACAATTAGAGAAAAAAAAAAAAAAGGATTTAAAATTAAGAAATTATTTTTATACATTTACTTTAAACTTATTTCACTTGTTTTAAGAAAAAAGTGACATTCTTAATTATATTCAAAATAAATTGGATTTTGTTTTAATATTTTTTACCAATTCTTGTTTACTTATTTCATTATTTTAAATGTATTCATCAATAATTTTGTTTATTGGTTCAATAAAAAAATTGTGCAATTGAATCGAAGAATATTAACAAGATATAGAAGATTCAGATTCAGTTTGTATATACTTTCTCAATATCTATTCCATTAAAAATGTGGTATTATTGCTCCTATCCAAGGATGATGTTAGTATCAGTTTTCACGGATGCATCAATAGTTATATGTTACAAATATATCGAGATATATAAGGAAATATCAGTAAATTTTTTTTGACAAAAACTAATAAAATGATTCATAATTTAGTGTATATATATATATATATATATATAAATGATAATGTATTTAGTTTGCATATATTAAAATAAGCTATTATTTTCAAAATAAAATGATTTATATTGTACCATTATTTTCATCATTTCTTGCTAAATGATATTCAAAGAAGTTTTACCTTTCCTTGACTCTTAGTGAAGTACAACTTGTAGTTTAAATGATAAATCACATATGCCATGCTATTAGTATGGGTCCTTTTACGCTATTGAATCAATGCCTACCAAAAAATTGTTGGACCAATTATAACATGTGACATGTAAAATTTGAGCTAGTACTTTGTATCTCACTTGCACCTCATTTATTTGTAACTTAATATTTTTCTTTTATACTTTAATCTCATTTATTCGTACTTGGTTCCAATTGTTTATACCTAATCTTATTTGTTTATACTATGGTCTTGTACATTTCTACTTTCATTTTTAGCTTTCACCATATACTTTGAATAATTGAGATTGCAAGTTTGTTAGGTATCAAATTTATGCCCTAGCATTTTTCTATTATTTATATTATTTCACCATTTCTTGTCAAATGATACAAACTAAATATAGTTGGTGCTAAAAGAAGCATTACCTAGGGGTGCAACTTGAACAGGTTAACCCAATCCAATACGATATTTGGGTGGGTTTCGACAACTATTTTCAATACTTGGATTGGGATTGGGTTAGGTTTTTTCAACCCAAACTCAATTTGGGTTAGGCTTGGGCTAAGATGGATAACTTGAGCCTAACTCGAACCAGATTTAATGTTACTATAATATTTATAATGCATCTTATCCTATAAAATAATATTTATTTTCTTTTTTATTTAAAAATATATATCAAATTATATTATATCATATATTTTTCATTATTTTTAGAAAATATATAAATTTGTGTTTATTCTTTTGTTGTTATCTTAAAATTTTGTCCTGTTTGTTATTTAAATTTTCACATAAATACAGTAAAATAATATCATAGATAGATTTTCAATTATACAACCTAACTAGCCCAAGCCTAACCTCATCAACCTGAATCTAACTTGAACAACTTGAACTTAACCCAAACTTAAAAAAAATAAGGTTTGATTAAGTTTGGGTAGAGTACCTTGAGTTAAAGTTCGAATTCGATTGACCTCGGATTGATTATTTCTTAATTCAGGTTGGGTTCAGGTTAGTCATCAATATAACCAATCCACCCAAATTGCAACCTTAGTGTTACCTTTCTTGAACTTTATATGAACTGTAACTTCCTTGTAGTTTAAATAATAAATCACATATAACATGTAATTATTATTATTATTATTGGAAAGAAACTTGGGAATTTTCATCAAGTATCTCATAACGGAGTATTATTCACATTTTGGGTCCAACAAACAAATATATTGGGAAAGCCTTAAACTCTAATTAACATGAGCTTTGATACAATGTTAAACTATTAATTTTTCTAAAAATTAACTTATTATGATTTGAACGCATAATATATATCATGCTCCGACGTCCCACATACGTGCTTGAAGTAATTATCACCTTTGCAAAATAGCTTAAAGCAACTCTCAAGTTGTCATATGTCATATATTTTATGACATTGCGTTCAATGCACCGAGGGTACATAAAAAATACTCAACAAATTAAATGTATTTTAACAACAAAATTAAGTTGAGATAAATTTCGCTTTGATAATTTGTAAAATACATATATTTATGGCAAGGAAGATAATACATACGCTTATAAAGCAATATTCTCATATTCAAAATGAAATGAATTTTACACTGATTTTTTAGCGATTCTTGTTTATCTATTTTGTTATTTTAAATGTATTTATCAATGATTTTGCTTATACTAAAAAATTGTGCATGAACCTCACAAATATTAAGGTTATGTTTGGTTTTTGAAAAATTTGAAAGAAAATACAAGTAAATTAAAAAAATACAAAGGAAAAATAGAAAGAAAGAAAGAGTTATTTGCTACTTCAATAAATTATTTTTATTTACTACTTCAAACTCATTTTACTTATTTTCACTATACAAATTAAATAACTTTAAAATGCATAAGTTTTTATTATATTTGAATTTATTTTCTATTTTTTATGGAATAATCAAATACGATAAAATCATTTTACTTAACATTTTTTTTCTTTCCTTAATATTTTTTGGGAACCAAATATACCTTAAAAGATCTAGAAGATTTGAATTTCTTAAGCTACAAGGTTTGTACATACTTTCAATACATATTCCATTAAAAATGTAATATTATTGATTGCTCATATTAAATTTGCATCTCTCAATCATTTTATCTTTGTTAGACCTATATTGATATCCTCTCTCTCTCAATTAAGATGGGTTCCCTATATCATGAAAATTCACTCTAAATTTACGTACCTTTTCATCAAGAGTAGTACCATGAAAATAGTTGGGCTATAAAGTTCAGAACAAAATGATTTGAATTATACCTTTCTATGTTTGCACCGTATGTTTTGATTATAATACCGAATAAGTATTTATTTAAAAGAAAAAAAAAGATCAATCACAACATGTTACAAATAAAATTTAGATTAATTATTTTGTACTCTGCTTGCATCATGTCCTTTTATTACCTTGGTTCATTTCTTTTGTATTTTGTTCTCATACATTTGTACATTGCTCTCATATATTTTTACTTTTTATCCAACAATTTAGATTTAATTATATAGTTTCAATGACCAAGATTACGAGCTTGATAGAAACTGAATCAATACCTTAACATTTTCTTTTTGTTGTTATTTTGGCTCGATATACCATTATTTCACCATTTCTTGCCAAATGATACAAACTAAATATAATTGAAGGGGATAGTCTTAGAATTTGTTATCAAGAGAACACAAACAACACGAACCCCATATCGTCTCCAACGCAAATTCCTGTGTTTAACTCTAGCATGACGTACTCGTGTTGAATGCAACATGAGATGGTCGTGTCAATGCTAACATCGGGAAATTTGTTTCTAATAAGGAATCTTTTTTTTGTTAAAACAACCTATACAAGGGCAACATGTGTAAAAATTTTGAACTATATATCTTATGGAAACCAAGAGAGAACATCATCTTTTTCACTCCACAACAATTGGTATTGAAACCTTTATTCAACTCTTTGTAAACTATAACTTACTTATAAAGCACATGTAACATCATGTTGTTATTATAATAATAGAGAAGAAACCTGGGAATTTGCACCAAGTATATCATGTATGTTGTAGTATATATGATAGACATTGTGGACGTAGAATCTAAATAGATGGGGAAGGCCACAATTAAGACTCCAATTAACATGGGCTTTGATACTATTCGATTAATTGTAAACTATATATTAAGATTTTAGCCCATAATATGTAACATGTTCCAACATCGCACATGTATGCAGTACTTGTCACCTTTGCAAAACAGCTGAAAGCGACTCTCAAGTTCAATCGACATATATTGTTAATTTGCAGACAACTAATTCATTCAAAGACAAGTAACAAATTCTATGTCTTGCGTGTGGGAATCAAACAAACACCTTCTATAATGATGATCGGTCAACAAGCAGACAAGGAAAAAGGATAAGCTAGCTTTACTTTTCCTTGGGTTTCCGGGAGAAAAAGAGAAGTGGGAGGCGGCCCCCCTCCACCCCCCACCCCCCAATAATGAGTGGTGTAGCACTAGATAACCATTATCGTTAAAAGCCAACAGGGCCTGTCCTGGTTGCTTCCAAGTGAAATCCTCTTGTCTCCTTAATCGCCACTGCTGCTTTGTGAGTACAAAGCCCTTCAATCTTCTCTTCTTCCCTTGATATATAATTATAGACTTTATGTTTAATTAATCTCGTTGCGTGCAATATATTCTTCATATGTGTGATGAACATAAATTGGCCTATTAATTTGTACATGTATGCATACATGCCCACCTTGATCAATATCCATGATATGCATATATAATCTATCATTCCTGAATATAGTTCTCACTTTTCTTAACCAAACATGTTTTCAAGAAAAAACCGCTTTTAAAAAATGAAAATAAAAATAAAAATTATTAAACTTTTTACAAATCAACCGCACTCGAAGTGTTTCAATTATTTTTAATATATTTTGATTTGTCATGATCAAATGAGCATTGATTTGTTTCTTCCTACAAGCTTAAGTTCTGGTTTTCTCTACAAGAAATGTAAATTATACATTGGAAGAATTTTTTTGGTTTTCTTCTCAATCTTTTTAACACTTGAAATTTTTTATCATTTACATGTTAGAAAGGTCATAAACATTTTCCAAAATTATTATCAAATGTATTCTTGATTATTCTTGAAATGTGACATCTATTACCTTGCCTCGTGTGCAACCTTCTAGATGTCTCGAGAAGCTTTCTTTTGATTTATGTATCATATTGAACTAATAAATGAATTTAAAATTTTAAGCTATTAAGTAATTAATCACCTAACAATATATGTAAATTAAGCCAGTTGAGTTTGTAACAAAAACTATCTTAGCCTTGACTTTGCAAGTGACACACAACCCAAAAAATTTGAGAGAAAATGTAAAGGGAAAAAAAATAAAGAGGAAAAATTAAATGAAAGAAAAAGTAAAGAAAAATAAAAAATAAATTTAATATAAATAAATTATTTTTATATACTATTTCAAACTTATTTCCCTTATTTTAACTTTTCAATATAAAAATTAAATAATTTGAAAATGTAATTTTTTAAAATTTATTTTAATTATATTTTATTTTCTTTCATATTTTCTGCATTATAATTAAATACTAAAAAATTAATTTTTTTCTCCTCTTAATACTTTCCGTGAACCAAATATAGCCTTAAAGTTTGACTAGGTTAATTGCCTTTGGAAAACACTTTAATAACTTGAATTACTGTTTCTTGTAGGGAGATAATCTAGTTGATCAGTAACCTATACCAAGGAAATGTAAAAACATTAGGCCTCTAGCTCTCTTCTCGTTAAGTTTATTAACTTGGATATGTAATCTATGTTTGGTTTTAGAAAAAAAATTGAAGAAAAATGTTACGGAAAGAAAATAGAGAGAGAAATTTAAAGGAAAGAAAAGGTAATAAAAAATAAAAAATAAATTTAATATTGATAAATTATTAATTTTATATGCTAAATTTAAACCCGCCCATTTCACCTATTTTAACTCTTCTATATTATTAATGATTAAATAATAATTTATAAAATTTAAATTAACTTTAATTATGTTTTATTTTCTTTCATATTTTACATGATAAGACTAAACATGAAAAAAATTATTTTTCTTAATATATTTTTTTAAAATACTTTTGAAGAACTAAACATGGCCCCGTAACAAACATAACCCCATAACGACGGATATTCTGGATACCCACAACAGATTTACAACTGCAATGTTTTCAGAGTTTTTATCAAATACATTATCACTTTCAAGCATGACTATTGCTTTACTCTGTACAATTCTAATGAGAATGAGTAGCAAATTAGTTCATTAATAAAAGATTATTATTATTTTGAAAACTCTACACTTTCTGAAATCAACAAGAAGTAGTACTATATACCACCTTCCCTGCAGTTCAATATGATGTTGCCTTCTCTAAATATATTGTTGAAAATGGGTTGATTTTCTGTATGGTGCAAGGCAGACCACTAGCAGTACTGAAATTATGACCGGGCACAGAATAGCAATTGTGAGAGGCTTCATGTGGGTTTCTGCAGGACTAATGACTTTGTCAACAGTTCTATTGCTTGTATTTTACTTCCAAACCACATAATTATCAATAGTTTCAAGTTTGGTGACACCCCTGCTCTCATAATTTTATGAAATATAATGCAATGACATCTATGGAACAGGTGGGAGTAGGGATTGTATGGAAGAGTTTTGTCTGGAAGGCCAATAGGTGAACTTGTTGAAGTCTAAAATTTTTTGCTCCGCAAATGTGTCAACTAGACTAGAAAACACAATCAATAGAAAGGCGGGAATACCTCTCACAAAAAATCTTGGGAAAAAACTTGGGGTAAATATCCTACTTGAGAGGGTAAGCAAGAAAACTTGTAAAGAGGTAACTGATAAGGGGTGTGTAGCACAGACCGGCGGGGTGGAAATTGAAGCTTCAGGATTACTTTAAGGCCATTGATAGTACAAGCTATTCCTTTATACACCATGCAAAGCTTGAAGATGCCAATGAGTTTTTCTAAATATGGTTGTAGTAAAAGGAAGTATTAAATAATGTACTTTTCAACTTAGCTATATTGTTGAAGAAAAATAAAAAATATTCTAGTGGTCAATAAAACCCTTTTGTGATCTGTACTATCTTCTTCAAATGTTGTTATTATATACCCTTTTGGAAGAGCTTAACCTTCTAAACTATATGGATAATTAGTTTTATTGAATTATGCTTTAGTTCTTTATTCAAAGTTTATTTTTGTTGCATTAACGAAAGCTTTTAATGCAAACAATGTTAGTTCAAGAACATAAAGATTAAATAATCTACACAAAGATACACGGGGTTTTAATGTCATTCGGTCAATCATACCTATATCTACGGAAGAGGGAGAATCTCTTCACCATACCATTAAGAATATTATAGAGGACTGAACTAAATACAACTATTAGGTTCTCGAAATATCTTATGTTTCCTCACTCCTTGTATCAATACCATGAACCACGATATCCACATTGTGTAGTCTTTTACAAGCCCATCTTCATCTTATAGCCTTTTCCCCTCATGGCCTAAAATATTTACAAAAATACTTCTAACAAAATACTGAATTTTTACCAATTAAGAATTTAGGACACTTTCCGACAATTTTATTTGAATTTATGTAAAAAGAATATTATTCTTAAAATATAGGATTTATCATCTAACAAAGACTTGATGAGTTTACAATCAATAGGAGATGACCATGGATAAAATAGTTACAAGATAAAGATAAGTCTATATATGGAGTACAAAGTCATGAGATGAAAGTAGTTTACAATCCATAGGAGATGACCATGGAGAAAATAGTTGCAAGATAAAGATGAATTTGTATATGGAGTATAAATTCATGAGATGAAAGTAGACATGAGTTGAATCTAAACAAAACTAATATATGTCAATAAGAAAATTAAATTTACAAAATAAATATGCTTATGACAAGGAAGACAAGGTATTTCCAAAGTTGTATCACATTCCTAATCCAAAATTTATTCTATTAGAATTTACATAGGAAATCTCGTAAAACAATATCCTTTCTTTCTTCTTTAAAATATAGGATTTTGAATCTAGTTAATAAAGAATTGGGTTTATAATATTCCTTAGGTGATGATCATAAAATAAAGACCTATGAGATAAAGAAGCATCTCTATATATAGAGGTTTTGTAAAGGAAATTAAGCATTAGATGCATCATCTCCTGTCATCATCTATGGCATAGTTTTTAACCAAATCACGCACATATACGAACAAAAAATAAGGAAGAACATGAGATTTTTAACATGGTTTCGACTATCAATGTGATCTCTACATCCACGGAGTGCATACCAATACTCAACAATCTATTAATCAAAAGAAAATGAGTACAATGATGAAGCTCTAAAAAAAATCTCTTAATTGTGACCACACTCTCAAAAGCAAAAGGTTTAAAATATATAATAGGAGTTCAACTCCTCCGAGCTAACCAGATAGCTTGACCCATGTCATCCCAAACGAAGCACAACAAAACTAATTCAAACTTCACAATCTAATAATAGCACCTAATGCACCAAGTGTAAATGAAACTCCTCAACAAATTAAATATATTTCAACATCAAAATTAGGTGCACAAGGCTTAGTGTTCATGTTTAATGTTAGTTAGTCCCAAACACAAATATATAGAGGTTTTGTAAAGGAAAGAATTGAGATGCATTATTTCTTGTTCATCATCTATGATCTACTCCTTGATGCCCCAAGTTAGTGTCGATATTGAAAGTTATAAATCTTGTTGTAAACCTATCCAAAGAGGGGTGAATATATAGTTCTTTTTTTTTTTTATAGTCCAAATTTTTATTTTTAAAATTTTTCTTTAAGAATTAGAGATGAAGTAGAGAAATTTAGCCATATAACATAGATATTATGTGAAAAATTACTCACAAGTTTTCCACTTTGTGAATGTCAAAATCATGAGATCTAGAAACCATAATACAAAAATCCACTATTGAAATAAAAGTATATACTTAACAAATGTTATCCTTAAATCTTACACCCCAATATCTATACTAATCTTCATATCCTCAATGTAATACCATACGTATACCTCAATGCCTTGAGGAGATGCAAATCTCTCTCATAAATACAAGGGAAAGATTCACAAACTATTTGAAAGTATTGAGATAAGAGAAAGGCTAACAACTCTTTTTCCAAAAATCGGCATCAAAAGAAAAAGATTTTTAAGACATAATATTTATAGGCATGAAACCTTAGTGAACTGGAATTCAAAAGTTTCCAAAGACCGCTTTCAAAAAATAGAAAGAATTATAAATTATAATTTATTTATTATTATTATTATTATTTTTGAACACTTGAGTGCTAGTTATGGGCATTTGAGCGCTCGTTGCCAATGCTTGAGCGAAGCACTTGAGCACTCTCAAGTACTACTTAAACGCTAGATTCGAGTGTTTGAGCACTCAATCAGATTTTTTTTTTTCAAAATGAAAATCTTGTGCTCAAGTAAAATGCCGTGAAGACCTCATTATGTCATAGGTTAGAATTATTAGCCTTTCTAAATCCTCCTATATTTATCAATGTCATCTATAGTGTTAACCTTGAATCTTCAATGGAATATAAGACATAATAAATATAAAAAGTCCTAACTCTGAATAAATGGAATAAAATATGAAATTCTTGTGTGCTCAGTATTGTATGTCAGGTGTAATCAGTTTCAAGAGGTGTAAAGATTTTAAATTTATAGAACTCAAGAAATATTAGGTGTCGAACCTTTGGGGAGTGAGGTTAGTGGTTAATAGGGTCAAGATAGAGGATAAAAGAATGAGAAATATGCTAGTTGATGAAAATAAAATAAGGGTTTCCTGGATTCTGTAATAACAACTAACAAGAAGTCAATATGAAGTTCATCTAAACAAAATCCATTCCCCAAAATCTCTACCTCAGCCAACAAATGGAAGGTTTCCCAAAAAGGGAAAATTCCGTAATTCAACCACCATGTAAAATTACTCTCTTTCCTATAAATTCATCCAAATGGGTTTCAATAAGAGATTTCAAGTATGTAGAATAAGTGTAAGAAAATCAAGGTTTGTTTGATAAATGTTTTCAAAAAACAGTTTTTAGTTCTTCAAAAAAACAAAAATACAAATTTGATAATTAAAAAATAGAAAATTGTTCTCTATTCTCAAATATAGAAAATATGGTGTTTTTTATATAACATTTTTTGGTTATTTTAAATTGCTTTTAAGTATTTTCTAAAGGGTGTTTTAAAAAATAATTATACAAATATGAATAATGATTAAAAATAAAACATTACATATAAAACTTATTTTTTAAAACATTTTTAGAAACATAGAAAATAGGTTTAAAATATTTTAAGCCCTCATATTGACATTTGTTTTACAAAATATCAAAGAACAGTTTTTAAAAATTGTTTTAAAAAATTGTTTTTCTAAAATTGTTTTGAAAATAGTTATTAATCACAGTCTAGGCTTTTACTCCATTTGATGATATATTTAAAAGGTGCTTCCAACTTAAAAAGTACTTTTGAAAAAAATCAACCGATAAAATTTAGAAAGCATTTTTATAAAGTAAAGAATTACTTATAGTGTTTCCAATAGAAACACTTAATGAAAGATTATCTCACAATTAAGAGTGCATTTGACAGTGATTCTAGGAATTGTTTCTACCATTTGTAATAGTTGAAAAATTTTATACTTAGAAAAATTAGAAACACTTCCTAAAATCACTACCAAACGTACTCTTATTTTGAGAGAAAATGCTTCCACAAAAAGCACTTGCAAAAGCACTGTCATAAGGTATATTATTGAAATAAACGCAGCTCTGAAACAATACAAAATACTTATTGGGTTTACACTAATCTGAAATTCAATTAGGTGCACAAACCATATGGCTTAATGGGCTGCCTATTCTCCCAAATTTTCCTCAACTTCCTGTCTATTTGTTGATATGGATAAACCCTCTTAACCTCTCCATTAATTAGATGTCATCACCATCCACCTGGGCCGCCCAACCAAATATTTATCACCTCACATGGTATCCCATAAATGATTCCTAAATTTTCTCCCAACTATTCCTCAGGCCACCTGCCACTTTTTATAGATGACATGGCTTATTTGCAATTTTAATTTGACTAATTCTCCTCACGTTGTGCTATTGTGGCATGCTAGTATAGTGTGCTGTCTTTCGTATTTTATCCACATGGAGCTGCCTAATTGGCACCCAAACAAAAGGAAAAGAACTTTTAATGCTTAGGAAACTATTTCCAAAATAATCTTAAGCTTTCCTAAAAGCAGCACCAGGAAAAACCCTACAAAGTAGAAATATTGTGCATTCCATTTTGGGGTTTCCATGACATTGAAAACAGCTAATGAATGGAAGAAGAAATTATGTTGTCTCTCCCAATTCCCTTTCCCTTTTGAAATGGTCTAAATCTGTCAGAATTTTCATTGAAGGGCCAAGGGAAGTTGCATCATCTCACCGGACTTGAAGAGAGCAAGGATGATCCCAAGTTTATTTCTTGGAATGTTAAGAGACTATGATAGTGTCTTGGCTTTGGAATTCAATGTAACCTAACCTAAGCTGAGATTACCATTCCATTGGAGATTTAAGACCCTTTCACGAACTTATCCAAAGGTGGATATAATAGCTCACATTAATGAAGATCAAATGCAAGAGTTGAGCTACCCAGCAAGGTAACTTATTTGTAATTTGAGTAGTTATAACTTATAACACAGAGGGATTTGGGTCAAAGTTTAATATGGAATGTCGCAAGGATATGACAGCAAAGTTACAAAAGCTTGTTGAAAGGGAAAGAATTTTTTAATCTCACTTGTCTTGAGCTGGCTCAGGAGTTGAAGTGCTTGGGAGAGTCTTTTCCTTCTTTAAGAGGGCTATTTTCAATCACGAGGGGGGAGAAGAAAGACGTAGAATGGTGATGTTGTAGAATAGCTCTCAAGAAGTAAATACAATTGCAGCCTATAAACCCAACAATAATGATAAGAGGCATAGAGCAATGAGATGAAAATCAGGAGATAAAAGATGCAGAGTGGCATAGCTATAGGCTATCGCAATGAACTTAAGAGACACGAGAAACAAACTTCAGGGAAAGATGTTTACTTTGTGTTTTTGGAAAATCAAGATAATCTTGGCTTTCATGGTGAAGTCTGTAAACTTCTCAAACACCATCACCGAACTTTTCCTTTAGGTAAAGAACTTCAAACCCCTTCAATTTAACTCATATTGATGTCTTACATCTCCTTCAAACCCCTTCAAAATGTTTCTCGTGCAAAGTGGTTTGTTACTTTCATTGATGACCGTATTAGAGTCACCTTGGTTTATTTTTTGAAATAAAAATAGAAAATTAACATAGTTTTTCCTATATTCATAAATTGATCTATACCCAGTTTAATGCAAAGATTCAAACATTGAGATCTAATAATGGGAAAGAATACTTCAATCAAACTTTTCACCTTATTTTCGAAAAGAGGTTTTTGTTCATCAATTTCTTTGTTCCAAAACACCACAACAATTTAAAGTTGATCTTAGCATGCCACTTGCACAACAAATCTTTGCCACCAAACCAGCATATACATCTTGAACTTGAAATTGAACCTAATATTGAGCCCTTGCCAAATAGAATACAAGAGAAGGAAGGGGAGGATCACACTTTCTCACTCAAGGTCTATTCAAAGTGGAATCTACTGGTCCAAGAAGCCCTACATGATCAAGCTGTTGATCCATGGTGAGTACTGAGTTTTTCATCAGGTAGCAAAGCCAAACTGATTCAAGTCCTAACGTTCTTTTTGAACTCCATTTACCCACAGCTCTTAGAAATGGTAAAAGACAATGCACACAGTATCTCATTTGCAACTTTGTTATCCTTACATCAAGCCTTTGTTACTCAATTGAAACCCCATGGTTTTACATGGTAATCTAGAGGAAGTCCAAAGGAGGTACTACCTAGCCTAGATGAAATGAATCAGACTAAACATGATGAAATGAATCGACATTTCGTCAAGAAAAAACTGAATACTAGAGTTATGTTCACTCCCTATGTTTCCACAAGGAGGAGGTGGTAGGAACTTGCTTGTCACTAGGACAATTATAGGCAAGTTGGGGATGAAAAATATCTATGAATAAAGGAAATTTGACCAAAATCTCTTATAATAAGAAAATTCTCATTATATTAGTTCATGTAGAGACTTCCTATATGTTAGTTATTTTCTATATTTTGTGTATTTAACCCATGATTTCCTAGGGTTACTTGATTTTATAGGATTTCTTTTTCAATTACTTTCTTTGTAAAGCTATACAAATTGTATTCCTTTGTTGATGAATGAGAGAAATTATTATCCTTCTTCACTAACATTTCACCCAATTCTACCAGGGGAAAAGTCACCTGCCTTAAAAGAAACATAGCTAAAACATAATCATACAAAACCTCACCAATAAAACATCAATTGAATTGAAAGAGAACAAATCAATCATACAAGATCTGGGAATAAAAAGATTTCCTCCAGGGTTTTGATAACTGGGCCCTTCCTTTAGACAATAAGAAACCCAAATCAAATTAAACAACTAAATCAAGCGAAGCCAAATAGAATTGTTCAGGTTATAAAGCCGCTTTTGCTATCATGTCAGCTGGTTAAGGTCCATTTCCAAGCTGTTGAAATGGAAACCAATTCTTTGTTGTCAGAGTTCACATTTATAACCAGACTGCCTGATCACGTCTTGGAACATTATCTTCCCATTCTTCTTAGTATTTGGTCCTTGCAGGTTGGAAACATTAAATTGACAAACAATTTGCATCTCATATTACAAGAAACCTGAAAGTTTATTTGTGTACAAAGATCACAAATCTTCCAATCAATACATTTGCATCTACAAGAAACTATAGTGCACACCAGAGGGTAAATTTGAGGCAGGGCTCAGGGAAAATACCTCCAAAGTCATTAGTTTGAGATATGATACTGGTCTATTCAAGAGTTTAAGATTTTGGGCTAAATAAATCTCACGAGGTATCACAGTTGTGATTCCCTGTAAGTCTTGGCTCAGACCATTTCTAGAACCCCAAGCCCTCAGTCAGCTTAAGCTTTTGGAGCAAGTGGTAGTCAAAAGATATTTTCTAACAAGCTCAACTGAGAAGGCAAAACATGTTACATGCCGACAAATAGAGCAGTCCTGATTGAACTTGAAACTGGCTTTTCTACCACTGTTGTTGTCAATAAATTCCGGCATCAGAAACCTTCCATATCTTTACTTACATTCGATGCTATTTCATAGCAGGAATATCCTTGAACACATATATATACATACACATATTGTAGAAGGTGCTACTATATATCCAAGGTGTCAGCAAAAAACCTAGAGCCTGTTTAGGAACATTTTCAAAAACAGTTTTTGACAACAATTCTAAAAAATAATTCTCACTAGTTTTTAAGAATAAAATTCTGTTTAGAAATGTAACTATGAAAAATGGTTTTCTCTGCTTATTCTCCATGAAGGTATTGTACAGTTATATATAATGTAAAAGTTCTTAAAGTATTCTCCGAATTTTCATTTGTTGCTCAAAACATTGTACACGCACACACACACGAAAGTTGGAAACACCTCAAAAATTTTCTCCAAAACAATTTGTTTTCAAAACAAATTCTTGAAATATTGTTTTTTGTCAAAAGTTTGCCAAACTTGTTTTGTAATTTAAAAAACTATCTTTTAAAACAGAAAATTATTTTCAAGAACAATTTTCAAATAGAGCCCTATATTGTTGTTTTTCCATCTCTCATTTTTCATTCTTTTGCTTTCCTTTAAACCATCAATGGTATCATTTCAAGGCAACCCTTTTTCTTTGCTGGCTCATTTCATTTTATTTCTTTGAATAGGTAAACCTATAGCCATAATTTAACCTGCATATTAGGATTTGAGCTCAGCTTTAATAATTTTGGATCTTCTTATTCCATATGCATTCTTTATTATGGTTTTGCCTCTACTTTCCAAAATTCCAGGTTTTTATAATTAAAACAGTAATGCAATTTTTTAAAATCATATAATAAGTTTGGAGCATTAGAGTCATGAATACCACAAAAACTTGTTAAATACAAAATACAAGGCTCAACATGGATCTCCCAATTCTCCATAATACCCCTAAGGTCTACAAGGTGAAGAAACATAGTGTTGGTTTGGCCTAGCTTTTAACTTCTACTTTTGAGCAATAGGAGAAGTAGAAGCACAAGTATTATTGTCATGTGTAGGAGTCTCCCCTACTTTTTCCCAAAACATAGATAAATCAACCTACAAAGTGGGGTCCAGTTTGGGAGGTCTATCCAAGCATCCTTGGAACCTGTGTTTAACCTTAAAATGTTGATTTTACCATTTAAAAAACTCTCCTACACACAAAGCTTAGACTTTTAATCCATGGATTTTTATTCTCCATGAAGCTGGGCCATTAAAGGGGAAGTTTGGTCAAATAATACCATCTGAAGATGTGGGATGTATTGAAGCCAAAAAAATGTAAAGAAATAAACAAATAATAAAAGTGAATAAATTCATCAAATAAAAAGGGTTAGCTCAAATAATGGATCAAGCACATAACAAAGATTCATTCATGAATTTGAATTCAGATAACAAAATTCAAACTACTATTTGACATGAAAATTTTTCAAGGAACATCTAGCTTCATTGTATAGTGCATTATAATTAAAAAAATTTCAGAGGATGAAGAGATGAAAAATATGATTGAGAAATACCTCTCATAGATATGAATGTTAATAATGTCCAGAACTTGCTGTGATTGTTTTCTCTGCAAAGAACATCAAATTTATAGTTTTCCAGAATATGAATCACCAACAAGAAAATCATGAGATGACAATGATCCAGACTATTGCATTGAACATAATATCGTGAGCAACAGTACAAAATTCAGAGAACATACACATGTCCATAATTTTCAGGAAAGAGAATGGACACCCTTTCTAACAGAAAGCAAGATGCAGGGTGTGAGTGTGTGTGTGTGTGTGTGTGTGTGAGAGAGAGAGAGAGAGAGAGAGAAAGACTTAAACACAACATTTGCATCCAAGGTCAACATAATTTTCAGTTCTTCATTATCCTTGACAATAAAATATTAATAATGCAGGCACAGGTGCAGCACAGTACTAGATTTATTAATAAATTAAAAGATTGTGGGCATCACTATATACCTCTACTAGTATGGTAATGTACAGCTAAATTATAAATTTTTTATTTTAGAACACATGCCTAACATCCATGTTAGGGAGAAAAGGCAGACATTCATCCATGAAGCACATATAACAATTGGATTTGAAAGGGTCATCTCGAAAACAGTGGAGTATCAACAGCATATGAATTAATAGTTCCGGTCACAATTAATGTGAGGTCAAAAACAATTCATGTAGAAGCATCCATTTTACCTTCTATGCCTTCTTCCATTAAATGCCTACAACCTCCAGTGGAACCATAGCCCAGGTGTTACCTAAACCTCAATCCACCATCTTTGGTAGCTGAATTAGGTTTGAAAATTTATTCAGCACCACTATTTTAGTTTTCTTAGAAGATAACCTAACATAATTGCTTGCTTAGATTTGGTACTAATTCAATGAACAAGGAAAATTTAAGGTTCCAAAGAAAAACTGATATTTACAAAGCTCTGCTCCCCAGTTAGATCCTAAATGAACTAAATCATCTGATGAGTTTGAAGTTAAAAATGCCTTGAATTTATCTTGTACCTAAAAATCAGAACTCAAGCACAAAGCTAATGGACAATAAAGCTTGCAGTTTAATCCAAATATTCACAAAATCATGAAATAAAAATAAAAGAATTAAAGAACTGATGGAAGGGAAATTTTCTTTGCCTCATCATTGCCTACTGATCTTCAATTTTATTTTTTTTTATTTTTTTATAGGTCTCAATGCCTACCAATCATCAATGAAAGAATTAGAACAGGCGTGGTTCTGGTGTTTTTTTTTTTTTTTTTTTTTTTTTTTTTGATAGGGAAGAGAATGTATTAATAAGCACTAAAAGCACACAAGAGTATACAGGATATATAAAAAGTGCACTTGGGAAAAAAATAGGAAAGAGGGAACATACAAAAAATACTCCCCCCTCATCCAAGCCCCAACCAATCCATGCAATCAACTATACATGTATACCCATTGTCTATATACACCCTAACCCACATAGAGAAATCGTTAAAGTAAATATTTTTTAGCCTTTAATTAAACAATTCCTTACAATCAAAGAATCTCTTATTTCGTTCCTTCCATATCATCCACAAAATACAAGGAGGAGCAACTCTCCAAGCCTTAATACACCTTCTATCTACAAAAAAGGTCATACCACCCTAGGAGAGTATCTCTAATCTACTCAGATAAAACCTATTGAACACTAAAAATGAAGAACACCAACTACCGTAAAATTTTTGCCTAGTCACAATGAAGAAGGATATGATCAATGGACTCCAACTCCTCTTTACACAAAGCACGCCTATTAGCCAACTTCCACCCTCTTCTTTGAAGCTGATTCATTGTCAAAACCTTTCCTCAACAAGCCTACCAAGTAAAAAAAGCTCACCTTCAAAGGAATCCCCAAGTTTCAAATTATCTTTTAAGGGAAAAGGGCAGTATAATTTGTCTCCAACAATGAGTAAAGCACTCTTACAAAAAAGACCTCTTTGCTATCTTCCTTCCACACTACTTTATCCTCCTTCTCCCTCTTCATTGTCTGTCCTTAGAGCTTAGAAAGAAACCTCTCCATGATACCCAACTCCTAATTGTTCAAATTCCTAACAAAATGAAAGTTCGAATTTCTTTTTTCCCCACTTTGTTCCCAAAAACCAGCTACTCATGCCTCCTTCAAGTCAAAAAGGGCAAACAATGGGAAAATCTCACATAAAAGTTGCTCACTACACCACCTAGCTTTTCAAAACTTCACTCTACTCCTATTACCCATCTCAAAGGAAATCTTCGTATTAAAAAAATCTCATTGCTTCCCAATCTCTTTCCAAACCCCATCCATAGGGCTCTCTCACCACTCCTAACCTCCAACCCCCTTCTTTCTCCCTAAACTTTCCCTTTATGATTTTCTTCCACAACCAATATCTTTCACTAGAGAAGCGCCAACACCATTTGCAAAGAAGGGCCTTATTAAGCAAAGAAAGATAGTGAACACCTAGTCCTTCTTTCGATTTTTCTTTACAAATGGAAAACCACTTGACTAAGTGCATTTTGTTCTCTACGGCCCCTCCTCCCACAAAAAAATCCCTTTCAATCTTCTCTAATCTCAATCTCGCAATTCTTAGGATGGAGAATAAAGACATAAAATAGATTGGTAAACTGGATAGGGTATTGCAAGGTAAAGTGAGTCTTCCCCCTTTTGAGAGGTGTTATCTTTTCCATAACGAAAGCCTCTTCAAAGAATTATGAATTATTGATAAAGAGGAGAATATTAGCCACAAATGGATGGGGTTCTTAACCTATTCTCACAGTAAAATCCAAGATAATTTGCAAGGGCTTCTAGCGGTGAGGTTACATCACATTGGAATGATAAGGGACCCTCTTGGGATGAAAAAACTAATTTTGAAGTTTCTTTGAAATGAAGCAAAAAAAACCAAGTTTTATTCAGTTCATAATCCTGTAAAATTTATAATAAATATAAAAAAATTGTAAATTTTTTTCTTTTTTTAAAAATATCATTTCTAGATAGAATGAACTCTTTTTCTAAAAACATTGAGTGAAATTCCAGTTTTTTGCACAATCTTTATACCCAAAAATGGATATTAGGCCTTCACAATCAAAGGGAACCCCAAAAATGTGACATGACCATTTATGTTGATTGGAAGTGTCTCAAGATCGGATGATTCATTTATGTTGGTTACTTATGAGGTTTGAAGTCATCCTAGAGCCAAAAATAAACTTAGATTAGAGTGAGTTAATTCCAATTCAAAGAGTGGATAACATGGAGGAATTGGCCTCTAAGATAGGTTGCAAGGTGGGATAGCTTCCATCTACTTACTTAGGTACACCTTTGGATGTCCTTTTAAATCAGGGGCAGCATGGGATAAACCGGAAGAGTGGTTTTGTAAAAGACAAGCAATGTGGAAAAGATAAAACATCTCCAAAGGGGGAAGGCTTAATTTGATATGGAGCACATAATCCATCTTGCCCATACATTTTATGTCATTGTTCAACATTTCAAGGAAAGTCAAATTAGGGCTAGAGAAGATTCAAAGAGATTTTCTCTAAGAAAGTGGGGCTCCAGAGAAAAAATCATATTTAGTGATGTGGATGATTGTTTGCACTGATAAGAGGAAAGGGGGCTTTTGTGTTAGATGTTTCTATTCGCCTAACAAGGCCCTTCTTTATAAGTGGAGTTGGTGATATGCATCAAAAATAGAAGGCTTTTGGAAGCAAGTTATAAATGAAAAACATGGGCAAGAAAAAGGAGGGTGACATTCATGCGAAGTAAGAGATAGGATGGAGTTAGGCTATGGAAAGTCATTAAGAAGGATTGGGATCTCTTTAATGATAGAGGCTCCTTTTTTGTAGGTAATGAAGGAGGGTAAAATTTTAAAAGGACAAAGATTATGGAGATACCACATGACTTAGCCATATCAAAATAGGGGTGGGTGGTAGACTTAAGCGACTAGACAACTGAAAACTGGAAAGGGTAGTCATTAGTAAACAGTTGTTCTCTTTGTTTGGAATAGCTTGTGTGCTATATTCCATGGTCAAAGAGACTCTTTAGTTTAACATGACTCTTTTGTGCGAAAAAGACAAAAAAAATGCATGTAGAGTTGTTCCTTTGTGCATTTGTTTTTTGGGATATTATAGAAGGAAAAGAATCAAAAGATCATTTGAAAACAAGGAGCAATTTGACCAAAGACTGAAAAACACTTTCCTTAGTAATTTTTTACTATGATTATGTTTTACATCGATAAAGGTTCAAGATCTTTAATTGATTTTGTTGATTGATTAAGTTCTCACCAAGGGAGGGAGTAGTTTTGTGTTCCCACTTTTTTGGGTATGTCTTTTGGCACCCATTGTATATGTTCTATGTACTTTGGTACACTATTTCTTTCGGCGCCTTCTACATTATATACTCACTTTATTTGCCTTTCAAAAAAAATATCTATCTTCATTGATCGCTATAACCAGCACCAAGATTTGACACAAGATTGAGAACTACTTATTGAAATGCTCATAGTAATATAAAAGAACTTCAATTGCACACTGCACCATAGCACCAATACATCATATTGCAGTGATAACTATATATATATCATTCAAGAGGAAGCAGATAATCAATAGAAACTCGGCAAATATCATAGCATGAGACAAAAACCAGAACAACAAATATGTAGGGAATGATAGATACCATGTGCCAATCCCATGGATAGCATTCCATCGATATTATCAACACGGCGCTGTATAGATTTTAGAAGTGAATTCAATGATGAAACTCTCTTTCTAACACCAGAAATCTTGGCAGCATGTTGCATAATGAATGGCAAGGGTGCATCTTCTAATAATTTATCAAGCTCTGCAGAAATAATAGAAGATATCAAAGTTAATCGATTTCAACAAATTTTAGCAAGGAGGATTTTCAGATATAAGAAAGGGAAAAAGGTAATACTACAGAATCTTGACTCTCAATAGAATATGTGACTTGATCCATGACATTGCTACTTAGAATTTTATACATCTATGCCACTTAGCAAGTTCCTGCACATTGCAATGATTCAGCATCCAATTATTTAGATTCTAATTATATCAATGACTTAGAGGCTAGCATCAAGAAAAGCCTATCTAGTTCCTTGTGTTACAGAACCATTTTGGCTCCCTAACCCCACTCAGGCTACTATGTGAGCATCAAACAACTTTCATTCCATAAGTAAAGGCTGATATCAGATACAGCAGCGTCTTCTGGCCATATTTTTTAACTTTATATGTTTTTTCTCAAAGATCTCATAATTAGCTTTTTGAAATGTTGAGTTAAATGCCACCACCCTCATTTCTCCACAATTTGAACTAGATGTGTGACAAATAAGAAACTAAACATGACAAAGCTGACTTGAACTATAGCCGATCCAAATCCCAATCCTTAATAAACCCTCAAACTTCCCCTTTTCAAAGACCATAAATATTATATATTAGAAAGCATGTCCCATTAGCTGACCATAAAAAACCTTTCCAACATTTCAATTTAAAATGTTGAAAAAATACGCAAGAATAAAATAAATATGTAGGGATTTGTAGGATGAAGATGAACCAACAATAAGAATTGTAAATGAGCCACTGTTATTTCAGAGTTCCAGAATGTGCTCCAGTGTTGTTGTTATGAAAGCATTTTCTCATGAATGGAATTTTAGACCTTCAAAAACATAAAAGTTCCATTTCTTACCTAATTACAATTATAATAATTAATCAGGAACAGAGGCTTTCCAGTTTGAAGGACTTCTAATCATTTATAAAATGGGGCATAAAAAAATTCAGTCAAATTTAGCAATTGCGTCACACTTATTTTTAAATTCCACATCTCCAAACCCTAAATTATTCTTCTTAACCAAAAGGAAAACAATCTTTGACCCAAATTTTGAAAAAGAAAAAAAAAGCCATCAAAGTCTATTAACAAACCCTACATAACAGTTACTAACAACTACAACCAAGGCATGAAATGAAGAAGATAGAAGTCCATTTTCATGAACCCCATAATAAAACCCTAAATATAAACCAAATAAAACAGAAAGCTACCCCTCCCTTCCTCTGCCGCCACCACCACCAAAAAAAAAAGCCCAAAGAAATGAAATAAAGAAAATTGAGTCTCGTTCTTTATAAGAACCTTGTGTCATTAGAATTCAATCATAGTTTCTGTTCATTGGCACAAACGGAATTCAAATTCTAATTCTAATTTTATAAGGAAGCATAATGTTTGCTTCCTTATATACAAGGAAAAGTTCAAAGGAAATCTCTGGAAGGTTAAATAAAAATACAAGGAAAAAAAAAATACAATTTAAAGGGAAAAAACAAAAATTTATGAAACTGCAAAGCAAACCCCGGCAGATCAGATCCTTGAGAATAAACCAAATAAAATGGGAAAAATTTGACGGAAACTGGAATTCAGTCTCTATTAGCTCCTTTCGACTTCAGGATGCAAATTCCCAATATCTGTTGATTGGAAACCCAAATTCATATTATAAAAACAAGTATAATCCATGTAACAAATTGAAATTTGGGGTTGAATTTCAAGGGAGGAGTGAAATGTGGAGATTTTACAATCAAAATCAAATAAACCAAATAAAACGAAGATTTAGACAAAAGCAGAAACCCAAAAAACAACAATCAAGATGCGAGAAAAAGGAAATAGGATTTGATTCCATATAACCTTAGTATTAAAACCCCAATTCCGATAATTGTATAAGCAAGTATAACTCAAGTAAAAAGAGTTGAGATATGGACCTCCGGTGAGACGATCAATGACGAGAGAGAGGTGATCCTGGCTTCGAATAACGGCGTCAGCTCTGGAATCGAAGTCCCTAATTACAGAGCCCAGCATGGAGGATATTGCTGTGCCCAAGGACTCGCAAGTGTTGATGCTATTGTTGTTCTCATCGTCGTTGGAAATGTCAGGGTTGGGGTTAGGGCTAGGGTTAGGGTTAGGGTTAGGGATAGGGTTTGGTCGAGGTTCATACGGAGATTTACAAGGTATGTCTTCCTCGGACATGGCAGAGAAGAAAGTCTTGTTTCACATATCACAGCCTATTTCTTTACTTCTCAATGAAAGGGAGGTGCAGACACGTCTGGGTTATTTGGACATGAGACTCAAAATGAAGGTCAAATTGGAAAATTAATCCAACCTTCTAATTCTTTTATGATGTAACCATATTTAGACATTTCTATCCTTATTTATTTTTCCCAAAAAGACATCACATTCCTCAAAAGCTCTAATACTTCATCTCTCTCACCACCAATAGTCTCTATAGATCGTACTTGAACCCACCATTAAAAATGAGCTAAGAGAAGGAACAAAAAGTTAAGAGAAACATTTGACACATATTAATTTAGATTAAATGGTATTAATTTTTATAATTTAAATTGTTTTTATTTTAAATGTTTATTTAGATTAAACATTTGACACAATGAAGACATTGTGTTTGCATGAGGGATGTTTGTGACATCCCACATCGAATAAGGGGGAAAGTTTTTGACGCTATATAAGTATGAACTTCTCTTAACTTTATAGACGCGTTTTAAAATCATGAGGGCTCATTTAGGTACAAAGTGGACAATATCTACATGGTTGGGAGCGGGTCATTACAAATGGTATTAGAGCCGATCCCCGACCTCAGTGTGAGGTTTGTTTGGGGCCATAAGGGTGTTTGTCTGTTTGACCCCACAATCCCATGGAACACAATGAGGACATTGTGTCTATATGGGGGGTTCATTTGGGTACAAAGTGGACAATATCTACACGGTTGGGAGCGGGTCATTACAAATGGCATTAGAGCTAATCCCCGACCTCGGTGTGGGGTTTGTTTGGGGCCATAAGGGTGTTTGTCTGTTTGACCCCACAATCCCATGGAACACAATGAGGACATTGTGTCTATATGGGGGGATTATTTGGGTACAAAGTGGACAATATCTACACGGTTGGGAGCGGGCCATTACAAATGGCATTAGAGTTGATCCCCGACCTCGGTATGGGGTTTGTTTAGGCCTATAAGGGTGCTTGTTTGTTTAGCCTCACAATCCCGTGGGACACAATGAGGACATTGTGTCTATATGGGGGAGGGGGGTGTTTGTGACATCCCACATCAAATAGGGGAAAGTTCTATTGAGATATTAGGAATGCTTTCCTTATATCATTCTTTCCTTATATCATTTAGTGTTGAGATATTAGGAATGTTTAGATATTAGGAAAGTTGAGATATTATGAATATTGAGATATTATGAATATTGAGATATTAGGAATATTGAGATATTAGGAAAGTTGAGATATTAGGATATTAGTTGTTATTTTCTTATATCATTCTTTCCTTATATCATTCTTTCCCATTCTTAGAATGGTGATTACCCTTTATATATACTTTGTACATGAGCGAATGAAAAAATTAATGAAAAAACTATCATTTATCAATTTGAAGATGGTATCAGAGCCATGAAATTGAAATCCTGGATATTTTTTCACTATGGTAGTCCGACAGCGATCAAGCATCCTAAGACAAGCCCTAATATTGATAAGTCAACCTTCAAATGCACTCACTGCAATAAGATTCATCCCACCAGTCTGGATATCCCACAATTTCAAAGCAACGACTCTTGGTATGACCAGGAAAACAATGAGGAACCGAGGGTTTGAACCATGGACCTTTAGATCATGTTTAGGCTATCACCACTTTGTTATTAATGATAATAATCGTGATCAACAGAAGAAGGATTCCAAGAAAACCTCGATTGCAACTATTGCCGAAATAAAAACAAAGGTTAATGTTGTTGAGAAAGCCTCTGCATTGGTAGCCGCTACAGATCATGGTGGTAAGTTTTTAAATACTTTTACACCTGTTATTAATAGTGCATGGATAATTGATTCTGGTGCTACAGATCATATGACTTTTGATTTTAGACAGGTTTCACCCCTTAGACCTTCCTCACAAAAAAATTGTTTCCACAGCCAATGGTAACACAACCCCAGTCATTGGGGAAGGATCCTTAACTCTTACTGATACTTTGAATTTGGATTTTGTTTTAGTTGTTCCATCTCTAGATTACAATCTTTTGTCAGTTTCTCAAATTATTGCAGCCTTATCTTGTATTGTCATTTTTTTGCCTGAATTTTGTGTGATTAAGGACATCCAAACAAGACAGACGATTGGTTGTGGTATTAAGCGGGGAAAACTCTATTACTTGGACTTGCAGTCAAAGGATTCAAATAAGTTGCAACAAGCCTTGATGGCTGATGGATCTGAGGAGGAGAAGAAAAAGTTTGAAATTTGGTTGTGGCATCGATGTCTGGGACATGCTTCCTTTGGTTATTTAAAAAAATTGTTTCCTAGTTTGTTTGCAAAGAGTGATATTTTTGGTTTCCATTGTGATATTTGTGAATTGGCTAAAAGTCATCGTGCTTTGTTTCCGTTAATTTTGAATAAAAGTCCGCTTCATTTTATGGTTATACATTTTGATGTTTGGGGCCCATCCAAAGTCCCAACTTTGAGTGGCTCACGTTGGTTTGTTACTTTTATTGATGATTGTACCAGAATGGCATGGTTATGCTTGATGAAGACCAAAGATGAAGTGAACTTGTTGTTTCAAAATTTTCATAAAATGATTGAAACTCAGTACAATGCAAAGGTTCGGGTTTTGCATAGTGATAATGGTGGAGAATATAAGAGTTTTGATCTTCAAAAGTATTTGGAAGAACATGGCATCATTCATCAAACTACTTGTTCCAATACACCCCAGCAAAATGGAGTCGCTGAACGGAAAAATCGGCACTTGTTAGAGGTTGTTCGTGCTTCCTTGATAGCAGCAAAAATACCGATATCTTATTGGGGAGAAGCAATCACATCTGCCACATACTTGATCAATCGGGTACCTTCTAGCCCAATTAACTTCCAAACACCTCTCCAAGCTCTTACTAATGCCATAGTTGCCCCAACCATCCCAAATCTACCTCCTCGTGTTTTTGGTTGCATGGCATTTGTGCATCTACACAAACACCAACGCACCAAGTTAACTTCCCATGCATTGCAATGTGTGTTTGTTGGATATGCATTGCACAAAAAGGGATATCGATGTTACCATCCTCCAACTCGACGAATGTTTATTACAATGGATGTGGTGTTTCATGAAGATTCAATGTATTTTTCATCTGAGTCTGAACTTCAGGGGGAGTACCATAAGGAAATTCAGACTCTCGATTATGATTATCATATATATGAGGAGGATGAATCTGGAAAATCTGAACTAGTGAACCAGGAAGCGGGTGAGTTGAATATGAGTGGTCAACAATTTGGGTCCGAAGATGTCTTCACTGAAATACCAAACCAATCGTCGTCTGTTGAGGGTGTTCTTAATTTGGAACCTGATCCATTCATGAAAAGGTTACCACACCGTCATAATAGAGGTATTCCTAAACCCACATATGAACCTGAATTGTCTACCAAAGTCAAATATCCCATGAGCAACTATGTGTCTAACCATCGTTTGTCTGAATGAAATAAGTCATTTGTAAATCAATTATCTACTGTAGCTATTCCTAACAGTGTGCAGGAAGCCTTAACTGATCCAAGGTGGAAAGCAGCCATGAATGAAGAGATGAAATCATTGCAGAAGAATGAAACATGGGAACTCATAGAATGTCCACCAGGAAAGAAGCCAGTTGGGTGTCGTTAGATCTATACTGTGAAGTACAAGGCAGATGGTAGTATTGAACGATTTAAAGCAAGACTAGTAGCAAAAGGGTACACTCAAACTTATGGAATTGACTACACAGAGACATTTGCACCTGTAGCTAAGATCAACACAGTTCGAGTATTACTATCTTTAGCTGCAAACCTAGATTGACCATTACAACAGTTCGATGTGAAAAATGCCTTTCTACATGGCGAGTTATCTGAAGAAGTATACATGGATCTTCCACCAAGATGCATGGTGTCAAAAAAGCAATGTTAGAAGGTGAGCAAATTGAAGAAGTCATTGTATGGGTTGAAGCAATCCCTGAGAGCATGGTTTGGAAGGTTCACAAAGTCAATGAGAGCTTTTGGCTATCGTCAAAGTAATTCAGATCACACTTTGTTCCTGAAAAAGCATCATGGTAAGATTACGACACTCATTGTATATGTGGATGACATGGTAGTTACAGGAAATGATCCTGAAGAAAGAAAAGCTCTGCAAAATTATCTATCTAGAGAATTCGAAATGAAAGATCTAGGTCCTCTGAAATACTTTCTTGGGATTAAAGTTTCTCGATCAAGTGAAAGAATTTTTCTGTCTCAAAGAAAGTATGCCTTAGATCTTTTACAGGAGACTGGAATGTCGGGATGTCAACCTGTTAATACACCAATAGAAGAAGGTCTGAAATTATGTGTTGAGTCTAATCAAGTATCAACCGATAAGGGAAGATACCAGAGACTTGTGGGGAGATTAATGTACTTAGCTCATACAAGACCAAATCTTGCTTATGCATTGAGTGTAGTGAGTCAATACATGCATAATCCTGGAGAGCAACATATGAATGCAGTCATGCGTATTTTGAGGTATTTGAAGAATGCTCCTGGGAAGGGAATTTTGTTCGCTAAAAATGTTGATCATCATAGTATAGAAGTATATATTGATGCTGATTGGGCCAGTGCAGTGGATGATAGGCGATCTACATCTGGTTATTTTACCTTTGTAGGTGGT
The DNA here is from genome assembly GCF_004353265.1 of Vitis riparia. Lineage (NCBI taxonomy): Eukaryota > Viridiplantae > Streptophyta > Magnoliopsida > Vitales > Vitaceae > Vitis > Vitis riparia. The sequence continues at coordinate 19,744,683 of NC_048449.1, read as the reverse complement.
AATCTTGTGACATGGAAAAGTAAGAAGCAGAATGTCGTCGCCCGTTCAAGTGCAGAAGCGGAATTTAGAGGTATGACTCTAGGACTTTGTGAGGCATTATGGCTAAGACTCCTCTTACAAAATTTAGGTTACTTATCTAGGCAACCAATCCGATTGTTTTGTGACAATAAAGCCGCATGTGACATTGCTCATAATCCAGTACAACATGATCGTACAAAGCATGTCGAGGTGGATAGATTCTTCATTAAGGAAAAGTTGGATGACAAGATTGTGGAATTGCCTAAGATTCGATCAGAAAATCAATTGGCCGATATCCTCACCAAAGTTGTCTCAAGTCAAGTGTTCTCAAAATTTTTAGACAAGTTGGGCATGTGTGACATCTATGCACCAACTTGAGGGGGAGTGTTGAGATATTAGGAATGCTTTCCTTATATCATTCTTTCCTTATATCATTTAGTGTTGAGATATTAGGAATGTTTAAATATTAGGAAAGTTGAGATATTATGAATATTGAGATATTAGAAAAGTTGAGATATTAGGATCTTAGTTGTTATTTCTTTATATCATTCTTTCCTTGTATCATTCTTTCTCATTCTTAGAATGGTGATTACCCTCTATATATACTCTGTATATGAGCGAATGAAAAAATTAATGAAAAAACTATCATTTATCAATTTGAAGAAGTTCTTGGCACTATATAAGTATGGACTCCTCGTAACCCTGACCTATTTTCATAACATAATAGACACAGAATCATATATGACCTATTTTCATTTTCATTTTCATTTTAATGACTTTTTAACATTCCAACTGCCTTAGTTCTAATTGATGAAAAATGAAGGATATTCTTGTACTTTGTTAAAGTGATAATAAAAATAGTTAAATCAATAAAAAAAAATAGATAGATAAGAGTAATTTAACATAATTAGAACTTACGAGTATGTTATAAATTGGGATATATTAATACTTAATTAAGATAACATTTTAGTACATGGGATTTTTTTCTCTCCTATGTGTCAATGGACTAAAATATCAATCAAATTTAATTCATTGTAAAAAAAAATGTTCATTTCATGTTTATATTTCTACTTTTCTTTTAACCTACCAGGGTAGTCCAATTGATCAAGACGAACACTGAAAAGTGTTGTTTCAATAAGTGACACATGGTTCTGGGTTCTAATCCTATCATTGATGATACCTTAAATTTACCCAATATTGATTGTTGTGCAACAGTCAACACCTTGATGTTTAGGCCCCCATGGAGAATCCTAAAAACTTGATCATGGAAGGTTTCTCAATTATAATAATAAAAATACAAAATAAAAAATAAAAGAAAAATTCTACTTTTCTTTTAGTGTACATATAATTTGTGTTTAGACTGCTTTGTTTTTTGTTTTATTTTTGAACACATAGACTATATTCTAATACAAATCATAGTTGGGTGTTACTTGTTTGCAATTAGGTACAAACTCGTAGAGTGTAATTAAGATTTTTCTCTTAAATTATGTTTGTTTCTTGGAAAATAGTAAAGAAAGAAAAAAAATCAAGAAAAATGGTTTTATTCCATTTGGTTTCATTGTGAAAAATATATAAAAAAAATCAAATATAATTAAAATTAGTTAGAAATGTATGCATTTTAAAATCATTTAATCTTTATATAATCAAGAAAAATAAGAAAAATGCGTTTAAAGAAGTATATAAAAATAATTTATTGATTTTAAATCTATTTTTTATTTTCCTTCACTTTTTCTTTCCTTTCACTTTTCGTCCTTATTTTCTTTCCTTTACATTTTTCCTCAAATTTTTCGAGAACCAAATATAACATTATATTTTATAATCATCTCTAAGAAGATATGTTCTGAAATGGCCTATAATTGTATGAAAGAAGGGCTATTGCCAAAGGTGTTTTGGCTACTGCCAGACATTTAATGGAGTTTGTTAAAGTTCTCTTGAAAACCATAGAAATAGTTGTATATCCTTAGCAACCCATTTTGACATTTTTTTTTTAATATTTTCATTTATATTTAAATTCTTAGAGGTGCTTTAATAGAAATTTTTTTCTGTAAATTCATTTCCCATAAGTTTTATGACAAGTTTATCAAGAGTTGTTGAGTTCTTTCAAAGATGTTTATGTACTTCAAATGTTTCCCAAAAGTTTCCCCTATGAGATCATATTCCGTTCTCAAGAAAATATTCATGACTAAAAAAATGAAAATTTATTTTCTTAATCTTCCTTTAACAAGCATATCATGAATCGACTAAATTTGGCTTATTGCCAAAAGGTCTATGTTCTAAATTTTCAGCCATGAATGAATTCTACTATGCTTCCTTTTGTATTTTCATTTTTTTTTTTTTTTTTTTGGTTTGAGGAGTAAAATGGATTTGCATGTGACTATTTTTTATGGAGTTGAAAAAATATATATGGTCCAAAAAGCTCACTAACGGAAATTAGTGATTTGGCAAAAGTTAAAAGCAATATATGTTTCAATTTTGGAGAAACACTTGAAGTTCTTTTTACAGAAACACTAAATAGATATTTCTCACAAAATAAAATGACAAAAAAAAGAAGGAAATATTTCTATTCAACTTAAAGGTTCTTATCACCGAGAATAGTCCTATTCTCCTCTCTAAAACTCATTTTCTCTATTTCTCCAAAAATATAATAAATGTATTTAAAAAATTTTAACTCCTCATATTACATTCAAACATCTCATAAACTAATTCTTAATTCTTTGAATCAGGTACTTCATTGAATATAATGCATATATTTTTGTTTTTGTCTTCATTTATTTGGTGTCTTTTTTTTTGTTATCATGTCCATTTTAACACTTGAAGCTTTAGCAAAATTTTTTATTTTAGAATGAACATGTATTTATATATCCTTTTCCTTTAGAAATAAATTTTGGAACACATTCAATCATGCATGAACTAAATATCATTTTTTTTTTCATATAATATAACGATATTATGCTTATTATTGTTAACACTACTCAAGAGGAGTTGATGCATAGATTAGCCCCTTATACATGTCATTTGTCTTATGTTGAGAGTACTATGAAACCATAATATCATTTTTTTAAAAAAAAAAAAATTGTATACAAGTGTCAAAATCTCACCCATATTTTTCTTTTAGCATTACATTTGGTTACTAGGATTTTCTTAATATATCTTGCATAATTCCATCAAGATTTCTTCTATATTTTTTTTCATCAAAGATCAATGCTAATGTTTGAAATTGATTTATGGCAACATGATCACACAAGAGACGAGTTTCTTCAAAAAGATGGGTTTGTTATCCAATGTTGCACTCACCATATAGTTCAGAAGCTAGATAATCCTTTGGATTGTACTATCATCGATACATCCCAAAAATTAATACATGTCAACATGACTTGTTTCTATGTGAAGGAGTTGTCCACATCATCTTGGATGATATTTTGTATGATGAAGTGCTTGTTGAATATCAGGAGTTCATGGAAGAAAAGATCTTATCATTTGGAATGTAGATTGCAAATAGCCTTACCAATGACAATAGACACTGGAATTGTGAAACTCTATAATTATAGAGATATTGATGATGTGGTAGGTTATTGGGATTCCATGACAGATAACATTTTTGTTTAAATCGTTCAATCTACCAAGAAAGAAGATGTGGCTCATTGGGATTCCATGACTGATAGCATTTTTGTTAAATCAACCAATCTAAGCACAAAAGAAGATGAAGCTTGAAGGTCCTTAAATTATCAAGAATAATAGCTTTAATTCATTATATTGCTTCATGAAAATGTAATTTAGTTGTTAATTTGAATTTTTCATATTTTAATTTTAATTTTGTAATTAATTTTTTAAGGATGCATGAGTTATTATAGTTAAAGTTCAAATTTTTTTTTAAACTATTACACCATTTATTTATGTTACAAAAATAAGTAGAAAGAAAACTAAGAGAATGAATGGATTTTTTTATATTACTGTAATTCAACAAGTTTACATCCTAGCCTATTTATAGTAGAACTAAGGAAGTAAGGGTAAGGAATTAGGCTACAATTAAGGAATTAGACCATAGTTAAGGATACAGTTAAGGGCTAACATCCCCCCTCAAACTCAAGATGGTAATGTATCAGCCATGTGGAGTTTACCACCAAGAGTACGAAGGCGAAAGAGTAAATGAGCATTGGTGAAGATATCCGCATATTGATCCGAGGAGGAAACAGGAACGCGATGAATGGTACCCTAAAGCACATGATGATGAATAAAGTGACAATTAGTCTCTATATGTTTAGTGCGCTCATGAAAGACATCATTGTGAGCAATCTGAATGGCACTACGATTATCACAATAAAAAGTAGCAGAGGAATGATTGATCCCCATATCATGAAATAGCCATCGTAACCATATAAGCTCAGAAGTAGTGTCAGCAAGGGCTTAATATTCAGCTTTAGTACTGGAATGAGAGACAACTGTTTGCTTCTTACTGCGCCAAGATATAAGAGAATCACCAAGAAAGAAACAATTACCAGTCGTGGAGAATCAATCAGTGAGATCCCCAGCCTAACCAGCATTAGAATATGCTATCAAATTAAGAGAGGAAGAACTGAAGTAGTGAAGCCTTGAAACAATGAACCCTTGAAATAACGAATGATGCAAAGCACAATAGCATAATGAGTAGTACGAGGAGCAGACATGAATTGACTCACAATATGAACATAAGCAATATCAGGACGAGTAATAGTAAGATATACAAGACTACCAACCAACTGGCGATAGAGAGTATAATCACTCAATGGAGTACCATTAGTGGCTGAATAATGAGCATTAGGCTCAATGGGAGTGCTAATAGTCTTAGTATCAGTGACTCCTACACGAGAAATAAGATCAGTGGCATACTTGGCTTGAGATAGGTAATATTCATATTGATCTTATGAGACCTCAAGGCCTAAAAAATATTTTAGTTTGCCAAGATCCTTCATGTCAAATTATTTGCTAAGAAAAGACATAAGATCTTAAATGCCCTGTAGATTATCACTAGCAATAATCATGTCATCCACATAGGGCAAAAGAAGAACACAACCTTAGGACGTCTTGCGAATGAACAAGGCATGATCATAAGCGCTAGATTGAAAACCAAATTGACAAATAGTATAACTAAATTTGGAAAACCATGCTCAAGGTGCTTGTTTAAGTCCATATAAAGCCTTGCGGAGATGATAAACTTGATTAGGAGGATGATCATAACCTGGAGGAGGTTGCATATAAACTTCTTTAGAAAGATCGCCATTGAGAAAAGCATTTTTAGCATCCATTTGAAATAGTTGTCATTGCTTAGCAGCAGTAATGACAATGAGACAGCGAACAGAGGTAAGACGAGCTACTGGAGCAAATGTCTCCTCATAATCAATGTCATATTTCTATGTGAACCCTTTTGCTACTGACCTAGCCTTATATTTTTCAATTGAACCATCTGCCCGAGTCTTGATTTTATAGACCCATTTGCAACCAACCACATATTTATCTGGTGGTAAATTAACTAAATCCTAAGTATGTGTACTTATGAGAGCTTGATTTTCTTCTGCCATTGTTTTCTACCACAAAGGGTCAATACTAGCCTTACGATAGATGCGAGGTTCATATAGAGACATAATGGTAGAATAACAGTAAAAATCATGAAAAAGTACAGAAGGTTGCTCCAGAGTGACGTAATTGAAGGTTAGAAGGATTAGAATCAGATTCATCAGAAGGAGCTAGAGATTCAGAAGAAGGTAAAACTGAAGGATCTAAAGCCAAGGTAAATGTCTCAAGAGAGATTGCAGGTTGCGTAATACTGTGAGAGCTATCAGATGACTGATGAATAGAAGAATCTATGATAGAATCATTGGGAAAAAGAAAAACAAAAGGATCAGTGAAAAATGTGAAGATAATATGTTAAGCTGAAATGGAGAAAGGCTTGAGAACATTTTATGTTCCTAAAAAGTAACATGACGGGAAATATGAAGACGTTTGGAAAGAGGATCCCAACATTAATACCCTTTGTGTTCAATACCATATCCTAGAAAACAACATAAACGTGCCTTTCGTTTCAATTTAGTGTATTCATGAGGTTATGGAAGAACAAAGCAAGCACTACCAAAAACACGAAGAGACTGATAATTAGGACAATGACCATGTAAGCCCTCATAAGGAGAAATGTTACCAATAATAAGAGAAGGAATTCTGTTGATGAGTCGCTGCCCCCCAAAAGATTTCAGGACAAGAGGAAGAGATAAAAAAGGCTCTAGCAGTATTAAGAATGTGTCTATGTTTCTGTTCTGCACACCCATTTTGTTGGGAAGTACCTGGACAGGATCTATGAATAATGGTTCCATTTTGTAAAAGAAATTGAGTAAGAACAGAATCTCTATATTCCATGGCATTGTCAGTGCGAAAAAATTTTAATTGTAAAAGAAAACTGAGTTTTAATCATAGTGGCAAATTGCATATAAATATTAAGTAACTCAAATTTATTCAGCATAAGATAAATCCATGTATATCAAGAGAAATCATCAACAAAAATCACAAAATAACAAGAACCACCCATAGTATTATGAGGGGAAGAACCCCAAATATCATAATGAACAAGATCAAAAGGTGTAGAAGAAACATAGTCACTTATATGAAAAGGCAAAGCATGATGCTTGGAAAGACAACATGAGATACGATCAAAAATTTCTGTTTTAATAGGACTTAAACGCCCGCTTGAGATTAAAGATCCTAATCTAGAATTGGAAAGATGACCAAGATGAGAATGTCAAACATTGGATGTGATAGCAGCAACAAAACTTTAAGATGGTAGTTGAAGAGATGATAGCTCAAACAGTCGCCTAACCTTACGCCCTGTTCTAATGATCCTGCTGGTTTGTGGATTCTGCATAGTACAACCATGACTCGAAAAATGTAAGTCAACACCAAGTTCACACAATTGTCCAACTGATATAAGATTTAAGGATAGTTTAGGAACTAGAAGAAAAAAAAAATTCAAAAAGGTCCTAGTAGAAAACCGTCTACTTCAAGCAGCAATAAAAAAAATCACCAAGCCCTCATTGGAGGCTCTGATACCATGTTACAGAAATAAGCAGAAAAGAAAACTGAGAGAATGAATGAATTTTTTATATTATTATAATTCAACAACTTTCCATCCTAGACTATTTATAGTAGAACTAAGGAAATAAGGGTAAGGAATTAGGCTACAATTAAGGATACAATTAAGGAATTAGGTTATAGTTAAGGATTCAATTAAGGAACAAATGGTGGAGCTAATAATGCTAACAATATATATAATAGACACGTCTTATTTTACTTCCTATAATATGTTAACATTATATATATATATATATATATATATAATTGATGTTAATGACATGCCAATGACACATCTTATTTTATTAGTAATATATAAATATATAAAATAACATAAATAACTCTCAACACAATTATCTTCATATAAATTTTTTTAAAAAAATACTTTTTCTTATTGATATTAATCTGACTTCCTCCTAAAATTTTTTAAAAGATAATTTTTTTTCTCATTGATATATACTAATTTCATTTATATTGTGTCCTTGTTTTATAATTATTGATAAATATTTTAAAATTAACTTAAAAATGACATATTTATTAAATAATACAAATTCCAATACAAAAGCATAGAATTTGAACCCTTAACAACTACATAATCACAACAGAAGAAAAATAGAGAATTACGAGAGGAAATAAAAAAAATTCTAACATAGGTTTAGATTTGGCCTTAATGTGGAAAGTTAATGAATGAAGTAGCTAACAATGCATCTTCGCAAACTAAGAAATATGAGATCACCTCTTCCAGCAATGAATGAGCTACATTTTGGGGTTCCAATGGTTGGGGCTGCTCTTTGTACCTTAAATATACATCATGATTCAGCAATGGTGTCGACATTACTAAAACATTCAAAGGCTGAAATGGTTTTTGTAGGTTGTTAACTTCTTGATTCTACTCAGGTAATACTAGAAATTCTATCCAAGACAAGAACCAAGTTGCCCCATCTAGTGCTAATGTGGTAGTGTGATAAACTCCAACCCACTATAAGAAACTTTATGGAAAATTGATTTTGATATTAGATGGCCAAATGATAAATGAGATCCTATCGCAATGAATTATCCTTCAGGCATTACATCAGATGAAAGAGGTGATGAAACAGAGGGAAATAGAGGGTGATGGGAGGAAAAGATGTTGATATTATTTATCTCAGTGGTTTTCTATAATAATAGAGTAAGCATTCTATATAAACAGAAGATACGCATCCTAACCAACTGTACATGTGGAGCTAAAAGACTAGAGAGAAAATAATATCCAAACTAATTACATCTTTAGGCTTAACATCCTCCCTCAAGCTCATTGGTCTAGTGAGAATAGTGAGCTTGGAATGTAGAGTGATGAAATGTTGGGTGGAAAGAGGTTTGGTCATGCAATCAGCAAGTTGATCATTTGAAGGTGTGAACTAGACAGAGAGAGAGCGTTGAAGAACACGTTCCAGAATAAAGTGGTAGTCGATTTCCACATGTTTGGTTTAGGCATGCAAAAAGGATTGGCAGCTAAGTATGTTGCACTGATATTGTCACAGAGAATGAAGGGAGATTGAGTGGGAGTAATGAAAAGTTCATGAAGAAAAGATTCAGTCCAAGCAATTTTAGCAGCCTCATTTGCTACCCCTCGGTACTCTGATTTGGTGTTGGATCGGGATACCACTTTTTGTTTGGAAGATGACCAAGAAACCAGATTGGATCCAAGAAAGAGATAGTAGCCACTGGTGCTACGCCTGTCATCGGGGCAGGAGGCCCAGTCGGCATCTGTATAGCAAGTGATGTTGAAGTCCAGGGAAGGCTATAGGAAGAGACCAAAATGAGATGTGCCTTTTAAGTACCGAAGAATGCATTTAACAGCCTACCAGTGAACATCAGAGGGATGGTGCATGAATTGACACATTTTATATACTACAAAAGCTATATCTGGGCGTGTCATGGTACAATACTGAAGGACACCAACAAAACTTCGATAATCTGAACCATTTTCAAGAGCCATACCATCATGAAGTGAGAAATTTGCGTTGCAGGACATAGGAGTGGGACATGGCTTGGCATCCAACATAGCAGCTCAGGTAAGGAGATCAGTGATATACTTTGCTTAGCTGAGGTGAATACCAGTAGGGGTGCAATGAACCTCCAAGCCTAAAAAATAGTGTAGAGGACTAAGACCCTTAAAAGAAAATTGATGATGCAATTGTTGGATAAGGTGAGTAACTTGAGTAGAGTGGCTCCCAATGACTATTATATCATCCACATATACAAGAACAAGAAGTAACCCATGAGAAGAATGACAAATAAATAAAGAAATGTCATTTTTAGAAGTAATAAATCCCAAGTGTAGCAGAAACTTACTGAACTTAGTATACCAAGTGGGGGGTGGCTGTTTAAGGTCGTAGAGAGACTTATCCAACTTGCATACATGAGTAGGATAAAGAGGATCAACAAATCCAGGTGGTTGTTCCATGAAAACGTCTTCAGCCAAGTTGCCATGTAAAAAGGCATTATGAACATCCAGTTGTCTAATACACTAATTCTGTGAAAGAGCAAGGCTAAGCACAATACGGATAGTAGGAGGCTTGACAACAAGGATGAATGTGTCGAAGTAGTCAATACCTGCGTTTGATGATAACCCTTAGCTACTAAGTGGGCCTTGTATATATGAATTTGGTCATCAAGCTAGAACTTTAGCTTATAGACCCATTTACAATTGATTATCTTGTCTGAGGAAGGTGAAAAAACAAGATGCCAAGTCTTGTTGTGCTGAAAGGCAACAAATTCCAATTCCATGGTCTACTTTCATGAATGATCTTTAATAGCTTGGAGAAATGAAGTAGGCTCGATGAGAAAACCTGTGGAGACACTCAACAATAGTTTAGGCTTATAGATACCAACCTTAGACCCGGTCACCATAGGATGATATTGTGAGTGCGAGAAGAAACAAGTAAATCTGTATTCACACTAGGTACAGACAGGTCCACTACCGAGGAAGGAGGAAGAGGAGAAGAAGGTGGAACAAATGGAAACACATAGTGTGAAAAAAAATGAGATAAGGGCAACGAGACGTGAACAAGTACTAGAGGTAGAAGAAAAAAAGGAAAAAAAATGAGGTATAGATGGAGAAGTAGGAAGAGATGGGGAACTGAGAGACAAGGGAATGGACAGAGGAACTGATAAGGAAGAGGAAAAAGAAATAGACGAAAAAGGAGAAGATGACAAATTCTTGAATGGAAAAGAATTCTCATTAAAAATCACATGGCGAGAAATATACACCCTATCGGAATGAATGTCAAGACATAAATAACCTTTGTGGTGTGAACTGTAACCAAGAAAAGCACACTGTAGAGACCTGTATTGGAGTTTATGGGTATTATAAGGGTGCATATCTGGAAAACAAGAGGAACCAAAAACCTTAAGATGAGTATAAGCTGGGAGTTTGCGATAGAGTGCGAAGTAAGAGGATTAATGGTGCAGCACAGGGGTGGAGAAACGATCAATAAGGTAAGTGGCAGTTTGAAAGGCATAAGGCCAATAAGATAGGAGCATACCCGAGTGAGCAAGAAGGGATAATCCCATTTCAACCACATGACGATTTTTTCGCTCAACCCGCTCATTCTGTTGTGTTGTGTATATGGACAAGATAAACAATGGACAATGCCCATATTAGAAAACATCATGGAGAGAGATCGAAACTCACCTCCCCAATCAGATTGGACAACCTTAATGTTGGTATTAAATTGATTTTCAATGAGAGCTTGAAACTTGAGAAAAGTAGGATATGCTTCATCTTTTGTTTTGAGCAAATAAAACCAAGTAAAACGAGTATGATCATCAATAAAAAGTAAAAAATAACGAGCACTAGAAATAGAGCGAACAGGAGAAGGACCCCATAGGTCTATATGAATTAACTCAAAAGGTTTTGCTGCAATAGATGGAAATAGAGGGAAAAGAAGCATGTGGCTATTTGCTAATTGACAAGAATTACAAAAATTAAGATGAATTTTATGTGTTCGAGCAATATTACAAGAATCTAAGATTTGATTAACAACAGATAAAGCTGGGTGGTCTAGTCTCTAGTGCCACAGATTTGGATCCTTGATGTTGGCTATGAAAACTCGAGGAGAAAATGAAACATTAGAAGGAAAGAATGAGGATTGAACTTTGTATAAGGCAGTATCAAGTTGACCCTGAAGGAGAACCCTCTTCGAAACCTGATCCTTAACAAGAAAATGAGTGACATAAAATTCAACAAAAACTTTATTATCATAACACAATTTTGTAACACTAATAAGATTATTTGAAATTTTTGGAGTGTGATAGCTTGATGTAGAACAAGAGGAGAATACGAGGATGGTATTTTTGTAGTACCAAGATGTGAGATACAGAGTTACTTACCGTTCCCAACTGTCACCTAATCTGAAACACTAAATGGTGTCATAGTGTCAAGCTTGTTGATTTTCAGAGTAAAGTAATGTGTAGCACCTAAGTCCATGTACCAATTTGTATCGGGAACAGTGTTATGTGTAACAGAAGAATGAGTCATTGTAGAGTAAGAAAATTTTAGAGGATTAGAGAGCTGGGAATTTATGGTGAGAACAACATTGAAAAATTTAGGAGAAGATTGGGATGGATAGTTCAAATTTGTGTGATGGAAGCAAATAAGAGTAGCGTGTCCAAAGTTACCACAAATTTGGCACTGAGACTTTTGATTCTGGATTGAGAAATGTGGTTTCCATTGAGGTTGAGGTTGTCGTGGTTGTGGTTTGCCCAAAATGTTGGGTTGATATTGACTAGTGGTTGGCTTAAAAGTTGGAGGAGAGTATCTAGGTTGAATGTGAATGTGATTGAATGTAGGTTGAGGAATTGATTTATAAGGTTTCTTGTTTAGATGAGCCATATGGACTTGGGCAGAATTGAGAGAAATAGAGTTTTGTTGTTCAAGACGAAAGTAATAGCTAAGCAATAGGCTATGGATTTGCTCAATAGTTGGTTGGTCAGATCGATTTTGAATGGATGTAACAAAAGGATTATACTCACATTCTAATCCATTGAATAAATAGATGAGATGGTCTTTCTCATAAACTGGTTTTCCTATTGCTGCAAGACTATTGCAAATGGATTTGAGCTTTTGAATATATTCACTAGTTGAGAGTTCATCTTTCCTGAGCGCTTGAAGTTTGGTGTGAAGCTCGGTAACTAGTGCCATAAAAGAGGTAGAGTAAATCTGATTAAGGGCGTTCCAAATCTCCATTGCTGTTGAATACACAACAATCTAAGCCATTATATCTTCGAACAAGGATGCATATAGCCCAACTCATCAGAAGTCGATTGTATCTCTGCCAGACCGAGTACTCTGGATTGATGATTTGTTGTTGCAGATTGAGGAATCGAGGAGGGCAATGTCGAGATCCGTTAATGAAATCATCGAGTCTGTTAGCGATGATGACATTCAGAAGCTGATTCTTCCAGATGAGATAGTTCCCATTATCCAGTTTTACTATGAGAGGTTGATTCATAGACGGGAAAGAAAAAGAGGGTGTGTTTACTGGTGGATGAAGGTTGTTTGACTGAGATAATGGGTTTTGTACATTCACAGTGCTCGTAGAAGGTGATTCGGAGGTCTCATTGAAAGAAGCCATGGAGGCTTTGATACTAAGATAAAAGAGGTGATGAAATAGAGGGAAATAGAAAGAGATGAGAGGAAAAGATGTTGATATTATTTATCTTAGTGGTCTTCTACAATAACAGAGCAGACATTATATACAAGTAAAAGATACACATCCTAACCAACTATAGAGGTGCCTAACTATGGAGCTAAAAGACTAGAAATAAAATAATATCTTAACTAATTACATATTTAGGATTAAAAACATCGAGTCCAAAAGGTGTTTATTTATAGCCATAGAGGTGCCTATCTCAATTCCCTAGCAGTTGTTCTCCTTAATGAAATGGGTCCAATGTCTATGAATTTGTGGACTGCTTCCATGTTTCACTACAATGGGTGGTGCCTCACTTGGGGTGTGGCAGCCTAGGGTGTATCAATGTCTTCCTAAGAAATGTGATAGTAAAGGGAATATTTGAAAGTATTGCTCAACACAAGGTCACCCATATGGGTGTTACACCCGCTATTTTGATCATGATCATTAACACTCCAGTCAGTGGTTAGAGGCCAGTTCCAATCAAGGTGGCTGTAATGACAAGTGGTGCCCTTTCACCCCTCCACTTCCACAAGTACTTTTCAAAATGAAAGAACTAGGATTCAGGATAAGTCACTCATATGGTTTGATAGAAACCTATGGTCCTGGAAGCGTTTGTACTTGGAAATCTGAGTAGGATCTTTTGCTTCCTGAGAAGCAAGCAAAGATCAAAGCCTAGCAAGGGTTGCATCATCTTGGCATGGAGGAGATTGACATAAAAGACCTTGTTACTATGAAGAGCGTACCACTTGACTCCAAAGTCGTAGGTGAGGTTATGTTCAAAGACAACACTGTGATGAATGGATACTTAAAAAAAATGTGTTTCCATACACTCATATGACAAAAAAAAAAAAAAAAAAAAAAAAACAAAACAAAAAAAAACCACAAAATAGGAATAAAAAATATCAAAGCAACATAGAAAGCCTTAAAAAACGGGTGGTTTAGTAGCGAGGACTTAGGAGTGAAACATCCTGATGGCTACATAGAGTTAAAGGATCATTCAAAGGATATCATCGTTTTTGGGGGAGAGAATATAAGCACAATTAAGGTAGAAGCTTTGTTTTTTAGTCACCCAATGGTCTTTGAGGCAGTTGTGGTAGGAAAACCTGATGGCTACTAAGTGGAGACACCATGTGCATTTGTGAAGTTGAAGGAAGGGTGTAATGCAAATGCCAATGAGATTATTAAGTTTTGTCGTGATAAGTTGCCCCATTATATGCCAGTGAGATTAAAAAAGGTGGTCTGCTTTGCTTATTTTTGTCCTCCAACCAACTGAATTCAGATACACCTTTTCAATTGTCACTGATATTATAACGACTTCATGACAGAGTTAGCTAAACCACTGATATCTAAACAATAGTGATTTTAAAGCTCCCTTAGATTTCTCAATGCAATCCCCAGTTTTGGACACAAATGGAGAAGCAAATTGCCATCGTTGGTGTTGGAATCAATGGCCTACTTGGATGCAAATATGCAATGGAGAAGGGTTTCAATCCCATTGTCTTTGAATCCAAAAGCAACATAGGAGGGGTTCGGTCTCAAACAATTAAATCCACCAAGCTACAAACTCCAATATTCTACCACTGTTTCTCGGATTTTGCAGGACCGAGACTTTCCCTTACTACAACCAAGTGATGGCGTATCTTAAAGCCTATGCCCTTCACTTCAACATCCTCCCTTAGATAAGATTCAACTCCAGAGTCATCAATATAGACTATTTTAAACCCTGCAATGAAGATTTTCCTTCTCGAGATCTCTAGGGTGGCACCTATGGGCCCTTTTGACCTACTGGAAAATGGAACATCACTGTGAAGGTCACTAGGCATTCCACTGGTGGTGACCTAGGTAAGTACAGAACCTTATATGATGTTTCATTTACTGATCTGTTTATTTTAGTGGAATTATAGCTAAATATATTTGTTATGGGTTTATTGCACAATGTGAAGAACGGAGTGTACAAAAATGGTTGAAACGGATAGAAATAGAGACAACCTTTTTGACTTGCACATTGATTTTAACTTTATGAAGTGAATTTTGTTATTCTTTGCATTGGAAAGTACAATGATCTACCAAACATTCCTGATTTTTCGATCAACAAGGGGCTAGATATCTTTAATGGGAAGGTCATACACTCCCTGGATCATGTTGCCTTGGGTGGTGATCTAGCCGCTAAATTCATCAATGAAAAGCGAGTCACAATAATTGGGCTTCAGAAATCTGTAGTGGATGTTGTGGCAGAAGTGGCTACAAAAAACGGTAAGAAACATTTGCATATATTAGACCTGTTCATTTTTTTTTCTTGTGCTTGATCCTTAAGATGAAGAATTATGAGGTATGTTCTTATTTTTAGGGGTTGAGCACCCTTGCACTTTTTTTATTTAGGAGGGTAAGCTAATTTTCCACTGGCACATTATCCTTTATCCTAAAAAACTAAGCTAATTTCATCTAGGATTAAGCCTAAAACCGATTTCTATCCCATTTTATTGTTCCAACCCTTATATTTGCCAATCATGAAGTATGCAATTGATTCCTAGGATGTGGAAATACAACATGGTCCTAGAATGTCCCTTCCTTAAATAGATAGTTTTGTGTATGTCTATGGTTCTCCCATCTAATTTCTATGACAGAGTAAGAGAAGGAAGCCTCATCCTAAAGAAATCACAAAGCTTTAGTTTCTGCAGAAATGGATTGGATTTACATGGCGAGGATGCATTTTAATGTAGTGCACATGTTCATCGAGCTCCTTGGTGGTTTGCTTGTTACACAGTTTGGTATTAACTCTTAGGCCACTTTTAGAGACCTTTTAGAAGGAGTTTTTGGATTCATAGTATGATATGATGTAATAAACTTTGGATTTTATTATTTATTAATAAATTCTAAGTTCACTTTTATCTATCATAATTCCATGCATTATACCTTATAAAACATTTTGACATTCATTTTTTCCATTATACGTGACTTTGGTGCATTAGGAATTGCACAGAAGATTCAAGTCATGGGTTCCTTGCAAGTAGATGACATATTCACAGTCAATTCATGGGTTAGACAACCCATTTAGAGGTTGTAGTGATATCTCCTAATTGGAATGACGATTGGTCTTAGCCATCGATTGCCCATAGTAAGTACACTAGTGTGTATAGTTATACATTGGACAAAACTTACAATGAGTTATGACATAAGACTATTAAGTAGTTATGACTTCACCACGTTGGTTTATTGTGTTGTCTCTCAACCTTAAGAGAATATTGAGCTTATGCTAAAGTTAGCGGTGGTTTTGACCTACGAGTGAGATCATAAGCTGATCATATATTCTTTCTAGATTTGGTCACTATTGACGAAAGCCAATAGCAATAGGCATTTTCAATAAAGGCACCATGATATCTCATGAGATTGAGATAGAATGTCCCCTTGGGTGATCCTAAAGAGGTGTGCTCATGTAAACTATGGTCATAGTAGTCCCTTAAGTGAAACTTGACATAGACTCTTTGAAAGCTAAGACATGTCAATTGAACATACAATAGGAGGATTTGTAATTCAAGGTTAGTAAAAGTAATCTTGAAAGGATAATATTTTTCACTTTATTAGATTACAAACACCAGTTCATGGGGATATTGAACACAGTGGATAACAGTTCACAAACCTAATCACTTTGTGTCTCGTTGTTATTTATATAGGGTATTAGAGTGCGGTTGATTCTCTATAATGGGATGTTAAATCAACTTCAGAAGTGAATTTTGAGGAAGCCAACATTGTCCTATAGGTCTTAGTGGTCCCTACTCGAGCTCATATACCTCAATGACATAGTTTATTAAGGTTGGATTGGCTTTAGGTTTACTTTTGTGTATAAGGGTATTTTGATAATTACATAAGATTGCACAAGGTTTAGTAAACAAAGTCTTTGGATTTGACTAATTGATTAATTAGTAAGCCTTATTAGGTTAATTAAACAATTATGACACATTTTGCACTAAATTAAGTGACCCAAGCCTTTAGTGGTGCCTGACCGAACTTCTATGTTGTACCAAAATACTTAACCTTTTTACATAACAATTCTGGTTAAAAAAAACTAGAAAAAGAGTCACTACGGATTTTGTAGTACTTCGGGTATCGTTATCAAGGATTGGCTTATGGAAATTGTCAATACTAGAATAAATGAATTGCTTTTGTTTAAATCCTAAAGTGAAAAACAATATGTGAATAATGTGAAACTAAGTAAAATAAATTAAATTAATAACTAAATGAATATTGATTTTAAATTTGATTGATTCAAGTTTAGGGTTTTCCACAATCCAACCTAGGGTATAGAAATTAAAGAAAACAAAGGTCTTTTAAGTAATATGATCTTAGGGTTTTGTGATCCTTGGCCGTTCGCGATCAAGTTGAGTTCTATAACTCAAAATTGCATCTAAAACCTAATTTTTCCTTTTTAAAACAAATTCCTTAAACCATCAAATGAATGAGATTGATTACCAGTTTAAGATTTGGTTTTTTAACCCTTCATACTCCTTATAGCTTTGTTTTGGGGCAAATAACGATAGGGAAGACGAGAATAACTAATGATAAGAATTACCAAGAATCACTAGTATCGGATAATAACCTACTATATCATTCCCTAAACTAACTCACAAGGAAATGATAAAAAAAAATTGATAAATTGTCACCCAACCAGTAATTAATCTTATTGTTATAATAATTTACCCATTGTCCCTATAAGTTTCCTACCCCTTAGGTTTTCATGCTTCAAGCCCCAAGTTGGCTTCTTAACCTTTCAAGGGGGTGATGTCACATTCACAATTCATAATAGGGTAAAAATCCATAATTTGAATAAAAAAAAACTAAAAATAATATATTTAATAAAGAAGAACAAGAAAACAAACCAAAGTTCTCATCTTCTTCCACCTTCAATGTCCAAGTCTTTGGAAAAATATCTAAGATCCCTAAAACCTAGAACTAAGAGAGTTTATATAATATCATCAATTACCTAACATGTGGCACACTCTCATTGGCTACTTATTACAAAATAATTACTTAAAATGATTAAAAATAATAAAATGGTGATTTCTAGTCGTGTGGGGTCCACTTAGGGCGGATAGAGTGCCCTAGATGCAATTCCCGAGGTAGAGGAGGTGAAACATCAAAGTAATAGTGGGTAAATTCGAAATTGGGGTAATTTCGAAGTGGATTTCGAATTCATAAGGTGAATTTCGAAATCATTTCGAAATGACCATTCAGTTTTGTGCATTTGTCTTCAAATGGTCATAACTTCTTCATTTCAGCTTCAATTAGCATACTCTTTGAATTGTTGGACTCTTGACTTCCAAGCTTCGAAATGATATATAGTATGTATAAAATTGACTTTGAGAAGTGCTCCAAATTTGTCCTCAAAGTTAGAATATATGTTGTCATTAGATTTTAGAGTTCTAAATTTTCATTCAGCTGAATCTTACTTCATGCCTCATTTCCATTGTTTTCTTGCCTTCTTTCTTACTCCATAATGGTCATTTCTCATCCTCCAAACTCATGATATCCTCGTCTTACCTTTCCTCATGGTCCATGAGTCTTGACTCACTTATTTCATCATTTAACCATTTCTTGATCTTTCAAAATCTAAAGTGATTCAACTTGCACCTTTTCTTCTCTTAAACCTGAGATAAATCTCCAAAATACAAGTTAAACTCATGGAAAGGGTCTTAGCTTCTATTTAGGTTAAGTTAGGTGATTTGAGTGTCCTTTGGTACACAAATCATATCGAATATGTGCCATTAGAGCACATATTTTGGCTTCAATCAGTGTCAAGTCACTTAAGCCCACTAAGAGAACCCTATAAATACCCCTTATGGGTTAGGGTTTCCATCACTTTTGACATGAGTTGTCTTTCACCATCCAAAGAGAGAGAAACCAAAGCCTTCACCCTCCCTTCTTCTCCATCAATTGAGTTTCAAGACCAAAGAAAAGCCATCAATCGAAAGATTTTAGGCATTTGATATCTCTTATGACAACGGTCTTCATCTTCACCACATGAAATAGATTTGGGAACCTCTAAATCTCAAGTATTGTTTTCTCTAGCACTTTTTAAATCCTATTTATCTTTAAAAATGCAATTTTTTTCCACTATGCATAAGATTTAGAAAATCCTAGGAAGTTTTGCATGCACCTAACCTAATTCTGGCATAAGGAACAGTGAAATTCATATATTCCTACATTAGGCTCTCCCAAATTTTTTACACAATCAGAACTCATTTAGGTACTTTTTGGTGATCCAAAACTTATTTTGGCCTATTTTAGCTTGTACTAGAAGTTCAGTTGATTACTCAACCGATTGAGGTAACTGATAGACCGATTCAACCAATTCAACCGATTGTTTGATCGATTAATCAGGTTTTGTCATTTTCTCCCTTGTTTCAGACTATTTTTTACTTTTTTTTTCTTCTTTGGGAGTTCCCAAGGTTGTTTTTGGTGAGTTTTTGAGATTTTTTAACCTTGGGTTAATGTCTCTTTGGGTTTGAGTTTAGTTTAAGAGAGTTTTAAGGAGAATTGAACTTTGGAGGAAATAAGGACAAGTATCCAAACCTCCACCATTCCTTAATCTAGGAAAAAAATGCCTTAGGAGCTTGATTTTGGGGGAGATTCTAAGTGTTTTTGGAAATGGAGACTCTACCAATTTTTAGATAGAGAGAGAGAGCTTGAAATCAGGCTTTACTTAGAAAAGAATTTGGATTTCTTGAAGGCAAGTACTTACTTGTGAGGAAAACTTTAGGTAAGTCCCTTTGATTCCGTTTTCTTCACCTCATTCTAGGTTCATTTTCATTTTCTTTTGTTTCTTAAGTTAATTTGCATGTTGGTGTGGATATTGGAGGCCACATACTTGATTGTTAGTTTCGTTCATTATCTATGATTATTTATCTTTTTTCTTCTCTTGATTCATCTTAACTGCTTGGGGATGGATTGCCTAATTTTTTTTCTCTAATTTATTGCATAATGGTTTTGAGGTTTGGTTTTATTTTACTTTGATCTCTTTTGGACATTTTTACCAATTTTCAAGCCCATTGATCAACTCATGAGATGAGGATTTGTAGGATTTGAAATTCTTGTTTTCTTTTTATTTTCTCTTTTGGGGATTTTGGATTTCCTTTTGATTTTAATGATTTTTGAAAGTTTTTTTTTTATTAATTTTGAAAGCCACAAGTGTTTGTTTATTTGCTTCAAAATAATTTTCCATAGAAAGTACATTTTGATGCCTCTTTGACCCCTTTTTTTTTTTATTTTCTTCCCAAATCTAGTTGTAAAATTTTTTTTAAACCTTCTTTGGTTAAGATTTCAAGCATCTTTAATGGGTTTTTTTTTTTCATGGCCAAAGTTAAGCCTTCTTCCATATGCTTTGATTCACTATTATACTGAAGAAAACTGTAGTTGCTTTCATGATTTTTTTTGGTTTTTAAAAAGCTTTTTCAAACTAATTTTTAATGGACCATTCTCAGTCCTTTTGAATCCCTTTTCATGGTCAATTAGGACTAAAGATTTTGATCATTTTGTGGTCATTCATGGTTATCATGTTCAGTGGTACATAATGTGTGTTTTCACATGAAAACATCCCTATTTGTGGGTAGTTCTTTGTGAATTTCAACCCTCTTTTCATGCATGATTGTTAATTTGGCCTTTAATTCCTCTTATGAGTTCAATTTCATACTGATTTGATGACTAAAAAGGAGTAAATGCCCTATGGATTGGTCCATGGCTCATTCCTTTGGCTTACATCACTCATTTTTCAAACTTATAATTTTCAGATTTTCTTGATTTTGGAAACATGGATAAATCTTGAAAATCTAAATTTAATTGGATTATCTCTAGTTCTCATGAGCTTCTTACCATGATCATTGGAGGGTTGGGATATGGATTAGTCCATGAAAATTAATTTAGGCTCTTAGCAAAGCCTATGTTCTTTGATTTTCTAATTTCACTCACTTACTGACTTATTTTTTATTCCTAAAATGTTCTTCTAAATCTAGACTTTTTTTTTTCTTGTTCTAAAATATTTTTAAGGAATGGGTTGTGTTTTGTACTTATTAAATGTATCAAAGAATTTTTGTTTTGTTAACAAAGTCTTCTCTAAGCTCATTCAATATATTGGTTTTTCAAGTGCCTACACTATGTCCTGTTTTTAATACCCTAAATTTTTTTGTACATCAACCCTAGCTCATGAGATTTTAATTATTTTTTTATATTTTTTTGTGTTCTAAACTTCTTAAATAAGGTTTTGGGCTTTTTTTTATTCAAAAATTATTTCCTAATATTGAGAATTAATTTCATCTTTCAATGCTTATTATGCTGACCTGAATATGGAACTATGAATTGTTTTTCAAAATTTAGGATAATTGGTGCATGTTTGAGCTTCATAGAAAATTTTCATCCGTTTTAGACACTTCAAATATGCTATAGAATCTTTTTATTTTTTTTTTAATTTTATGTTACCTGTAAGCTTGTCAAATAATTCCATTTTGCATGACTTGTTTCATTTTATTTCTGAGCAATAAAATGTCTAGTGAAATCTGGGATAATTAGTGCATTTTTTAGGATTTTTGGGCTTTTAGGTTGTATTTTTTTTGGACACTTTGAAGATATTGTATAATTTTTTTTGGATTTTATCTCATCTTTAACTATTTTATTTGGATTTATTTTATAAGTACCTACTTCTTGTCTAGGTTCTGTATATCTTGTATAAACTTGCTAATCTAGTCTCTTTTTTGAATTTTTTTTTACCTTTTTTAACCCTTGATTTGTATTATAGGCATCCTATACATGTTATAAAAACTTCCCTTTGTATTATAACTCCTATTTAGCTATTTTATTTGAATTTATTTTGTGATTACATACTTGTTATCCTATTATGATCCTCCTGTATGATTAATGTTTATTAGTCTACCTTGATGTTAGTTTAACCATATTTTGACTCTTGATTTGATTTGTGTACATCTTGTATATATATTTTTTGGCTCATAGTTTGATGTTGGATTCTTATATGCTTGTGAACTAACCCTATTTTCCTTATGTAAGCACAAAGACCTACTTTGGACATCACTAAGGTACACTTCCTTCCATCTTTGTTTATTTGATTCTTTTAATAGGCATGCCTTGCTTTGGATGTTCTATGCTCTTGTTTGTTATCACCATTGTCTTGTTGTATATTCTTGTTGTTATATCTTGATATTCATTGGTCTATTGGTCAATTGTCTTAGTTTTTTCCTATTGTTTAATAGAGACCTCTTTACGACTTAGAGGAGTGTCACCCTATAGTACCTTCTCAATAAGTAACCTGACCCTTAGACTTGAACTCAGTTTTCATAGATATGTTTTTCCTTTCAAAAATGAGTCACTTAGGGTTTCAATTTTTATTTTGTTTTCCCTTTTAAAAATAAACAAAAATAAGCGGCAACTCTAACTTTTTCAAAAATAAGTTTTTCATAATAAAAAACAAGTCTCGTCATCGAGTGATGACGCACGTGAAAAATGTAGATCCATAGGTAACCCACCCTTTGTGATTAGAGATACCATGAAAAAAGTTCAACTAACAAGAAAACCTAACTCAAGTCTACCTATCCTTCTTAAACTACTTGACTAACACATTTCAACTTCAATTTTACACCCTTTTCTTTTTTAACACACTTGAAGTTCATACTAAACTTGATCCCAATCTCTTCTTGAATTGGAGCAAGAAGAAAATGGGTTTCATTCAAAACCAAGTAAATGAGAAAATGAGAGATGAATGAATGATATGAATCAACCTATTTTTGAAGAAAATCTAATTGAAAAACAATTTTGAAATCAAGTTAAGAAGGATTTTCTCGGAAACCAAATACTCTCAATTTGACTTGAAGAGAGAGAACTTAAAGAGAGTGAAAGATATTGCCAGTATTCTCCAATGTTCCTTTTCCTAAATTGGAAACATTTTTGTTAAATAAGAAAGACATACCTTGATCTAATGACTAAAAAAAGATCTAGTAATAGATAAATCAATCTTACTTAAATTTGGATCGATCCTGAAACTAAATACATAAACATTCAATTTAAAAACTATAGCTCGTCTCTTCAACTCTTTAAAAAGTATTTCAAGAAAAACAAGATATTGAAAATTTTGGTTGATTCAATTTCATCCATTTACAACCTCATATACATACCTTACCCTCAAATACATACTTGTCCTACCTGATTATATATAAAATTAATTTTAAAAATTAATCTAATTTAATATGTATTTCTTATTTTTAATACACCGATAATAATAATAATAATAATAATAATAAAATACTTTTCAATAAAATCCTATATAAAAATTATAATAATATAATTATTTATAAAATATATTTATTTTAATGTAATTAAAAAAATTAAAAATTTTCAAAAAAAAAAAAAAAAAAAAAAGGTTAAACAAGGCAGGCGGGTATGTGAATTGTTCATACATGCCCTTTCTCGTTTAATTTTTTTAATGGGACGAAGATGAAAATTATTTTAAATAAATGGGATAGTGTTGGGATGAAGGTGACTCATCTCAAACCTGACCCTTACCATATTATTTTACTGTTACTTACATATCAAAACATTTATATTTGATACAAATTAATTACTTTTTAATATATTCAATCAGCACTAATGTTTTCAGAATCGGACCGGTCATTGAACCAGAAAAATTACCGATTCATGGTTTACTGGTTGGACCGGCGATCAAACCGTGGTTGAATTGGCGATGTAATAAATAATTAAATATATAATTTATATATTATATAAAATTAAAAATAATTATAAAAATTAAAAATAGATAAAATTACAAATTTTAATAATGTTTGATTTTTATATTTGGTATATTAAATTAAATAATAAATTTAATATTTTAAATTTTATTAAATAGAAATATGTAATATTTAAGAATGAAGATATATTTAAGATGAAAAAATTTATAATATTTAATTTTATCTTTTTGTCTTTGTATTTTATTGTTTTAAAATTATTCTATTAATTAATTTATATTATTTTTTATAATTATTATTATAAAAATAAACATGAATTTAAATAATTACATTTTTTAAAGATTTTGTATGATAAAAATTTGAAATAAAAAACATTAATCTTAGATTCTTATTATATATATATATATATATGCAATGCTCATGGTTCAAAGTTCAAAGACTTCAAAGTTTTGTGCGCCAAAAGACAATGTTTTCCTCTAATCAGTCTCATTCCCAATCCCACATCGGAAGCACATGAATTTTATGTGCTCCATGTGCTCTATAAATACCTTCCAACATAACTTTAACCCAAACAAGCCAGCAAATTGGGCTTGAAAGCATGACCCAAATAAAAGTGTTATATTTAAGCCAAACATGTTATAAGCTTTCTTGTCATTGGATTGGGCCTAGTGGCTTGGGCCAAAGATGGCTTATAATTAGTTTTAGTTTTGTAAGTATTGGGTGTGGAATGGGTTTGGTGGATAATGGGCCTCTTAAATAGTAAACAAATATTTGTAAAATTAAGGTGTGACCGGTTTGCAAAAAACCAAACGGTTTGTCCGGTTCAATGGTTCAACTGTCGGTTTGAATGGTTCAATGCTGGTTTGATCACAAAACAGTTCATTGAGATGGATAGAACTAGAAAGTTCATTGTCGTTCTCCGGTCGACGGTTTGACTAGTTGGACCGGCTGGTCCGATCCAGTTTTTAAAACCATGATCAGCGCTTCTTATATAAATATATTATAAATAAACAAAGTATAGAAATAACATTACAGAAAAAGGCAAAAAAAAAAAAAAAAAATCATGGATCATCTACTAAACTTGCTCATAAATGTTTCATCTCTAATCTATACCGAGCCTCTTTCTCATCTCCATGACAAAGCCATGGACCTTGTGTGGGTCTGCAAGAGAAGACGACACGCTCTCCTTTTGCCCGCACCTCTTGGCCCAAGCCATCAAATTGGGGCACTCATCTTCCACGCTGAAGTTGCCAAAGCTCTCGTATGTATAAAACCAGCAAGATAAGGGCACCAGAGCCACATCCTCAAACCCAAAATTTTCACCGCCAAAGTAGGGTTTCTCTCCAAGCTCTCCTTCAAAAAACTTAAGGCACTCTATGAATTCCTTCTTACCTGCCTCATGCTCTTCTCCTTTGGTGTACCATATCTTCTTTCCAAGCTCATGATACAGCTGTGGAACCTAATGGAGTCGAAGAAAGAATAGTTTCAGAAACAGTCAATTAAACCCTATCAGTTTGCTGAGAACCACCCTTATCATCTCCACAACAAAGAAATGAAAACCCATATCAGAGATGCAAAGTGGACACTTGTTGAACACACCCCAAAGCCTAAGAACAAGCCACCAAATCTGTCTGAGCCAATCGCAATGAATCAACGGAAAAGAAGTCTTTAAATCAACAGCAAAAACGTACCTTCTTGTCTACATAGTCCGCCCAGAACCTGGCCTGAGCTCTCTGGTAAGGGTCACTTGGCAACAATGGAGATTTATCCTTCCAAACTTCATCGATATACTGAACAATCATGAGAGACTCACAAATGGGTTTTCCGTTGTGGATCAGGACTGGGACTTTCTTGTGAACTGGGTTCATCTCAAGAAGCAGACGGCTCTTGTTCCACAAGTTCTCCTCCCTATATTCATACTTGAGACCCTTCTCTGCCAGGGCAATTCTGACCCTCATTCCAAAATGGCTAGCCCAGAAATCCAACAAGATAATCTCGTCTGCCATTGCTACTACTGTGAGTGATGCGATTGAGACTCTAGACGAAGAGCACAAGAATGAATTTTTCAGCATTTAAGCAAACTTCACCAAGTGGCTTAAAACTTAGGATATTTCTAAGAGAGGCGTGTGAATGTTGAACTAATGAAGACATAATAGGTCTGAGAGAAATAGTATAGATTTCTTGATAAGAGGCAGAGAAAGGATAAGCCGCCACGCCAACCAAATAATGTGAGTATCACACTATCTTGAGGTCCACCTCTAAATGAAATGGGCTTTCGCCAAGTCGATAAAAGACAAAGAAAAAAAAAGATAAAAAGCACTAACTCTTTCTTTGTATTATTCTCACTCCCTAAAAGGGTTTTATAAAGTCCCTTTCAACTTTAAATGAAAGGGGCTTGTATGGTGAAAGTTGGGTTTGAAAATTTAAAGTTGTATTGATACGCAACAATTGATGTATAGAATTTAAGGTGGCAACCAAATCCAAGGGAGGATTTTAATAACCATTGCAATTTGTGAGTTACTCAAACAACTATGTTATGGTAAATAGGGAAAAGTATGTTATAATATATACCTAAATTTGAAAATAAATAATATCATTTCAAAATATTTTAATGTTTCATGCACTAAGAGCTGACATTTTTTTAGGTTCCAATATTACCCTCCCTCCTGCCAAGCATCATCTTGCTAAGTTGATGAAACACAAAAAGATAAAAAGTTAATCTTCTTCCTCAAAGATACAATCTCTTATATCTCTGTAATTTTCGTTCAAGCTAATCTTCTTCCTCAAAGGTACAATCTCTTATCTCCCTTTGTCTCTATTTTGCGACCGATCATGAAATTGATTTTGTGAACAAAGTGAACTTCTTGTACAAGTGCATCCCAAAATAAACATAGTGGGATTTCTTTTTGTAAACATGAAACTGTCTCAACACTGTCTTTAAACAAGAATCTCAAAATAAACCCAATGTTTCGCATGCTTTTCATCAGTGGATTGGGCAATTGGTAGCAATTACCAAGCTATCTCAAGTATTTGGTAAAAGACATGAACCATTTCCAACCAATCACAAGCCTTATCCCCAATTTAGGTGAGGAATTTGATCTCTCTTCTATTAATACCTTATAAAAGAAAGAAAAACAAAAAACATAATTTAACCTATGAAATACTTAGAGCACGTTTGGCAATGATTTTAAAAAGCGCTTCTAACATTTCTAACACTTAAAAAAATTTATTATTCAAGTGTTAGAAAGACTAAAAATGTTTTCTAGAGTTACTATCAAATACACTCTTAAAGTGCGTTTGACAATGATTTTGAGAAGTGATTCTAGCATTTCTAATACTTGAAAAAAAAAATGAAGTGTTAGAAAGACAAAAAAAACACTTTACAGAATCATTGTCAAATGCACTCTAAGAGTCGGTTTTGACAGTGATTCTAGGAAGTGCTTTTAGCCTTGAAAGTGATATTGAAAAAAAAATGGTATTTGAAAAAAATTTAGAAAACACTTTTAAAAAATATGAAAATAACTTATATTGTTGAAAAATCATTTATAGCATTTTTTTAGAAAAACACTTAGGTGATTCTTATAAAAACACTTTCAAATAAAACACCTCTATTAAAAACGCTTCAAGTAAAAAAATTACGAATCACAAACTATATCTTTGAGATAATAATAATTTCGCAACCTTGCTTGGCTTGACTAGGGTCTTCTCCTCAAGTACTTTCAATTAGGATGTTAAAATCATCTCAATTGATGTTTGTCTTTAGAAACAATAATCTCAATTGATAAAAAATGCATTCAAAATCAATAAATAATTTTTATATATTTCTTCAGATTTATTTAACTTATTTTCCTTCATTATATAAAAATTAAATAATTTTAAAATGTCTAAATTTCTAATTATATTTGATTTTCCAAGTGCCCAAATTTTGTCATGTTTTTAATACCTTAAATGTTTTTTCACATAAACCCTAGCTCGGGAGGTTTTAATTATTTTTTATATTTTTTTTTCTATGTTCTAGACTTCTTAAATAAGGTTGTGGGCTTTTGTTTTATTCAAAAATCATTTTTTAAGGTTGAGAATTAATTTCATTTTTCAATGCTTACTATGCTAACCTAAATCTAGAACTGTGAATTGTTCTTCAAAATATGGGATAATTGGTGCATATTTGAGCTTCATAGAAATTTATCATACATTTTCAACAATTCAAATATGTTGTAGAATTTTATTTTATTTTATTTTATTTTTATTTTATCTTACCTATAAGGTTGTCAAATAATTCGATTTTGTATGACTTTTTGTTCTACCCTATTTCTAAGCAATAAGATGTTTAGTGAAATATGAGATAACTAGTGCATTTTTAGAATCTTTGAGCCTTTGGGTTGTATTTTAAACACTTTAAAGATGTTGTATAATTTTATTTTATTTTTTTGGATTTTATCTCACCTCTAACTATTTTATTTAGATTTATTATATAAGTACCTACTTTTTATCTAAGTTTTGTATATCTTGTATAAACTTACTAATCCAATCTCCTTTTGAATGCTTTTGACCTTTTTTTAACCCTTGATTTGTATTATTGACATCTTATACATGTTAAAAACGCTTCCCTTTGTTATAACTCCCCTTTAGCTATTTTATTTGAATTTATTTTATGATTGCATACTTGTTGTCCTATTAGGATCCTTCTGCATGATTAGTGTATATTAATCTACCTTGATGTTAGTTCAACCATCTTTTAACTCTTAGATTTTATTTTTGTACATGTTGTATATATTTTTTGGCTCTTAGTTTGATATTTGATCTCTTATATGCTTGTGAACTAACCCTCTTTTCCTCATGTAAGCACATAGACCTACTTTGGACATCATTGAGGTATACTTTCTTCCATCTTCATTTATTTGATTCTTTTGATAGGCATGTCTTGCTTTAGATGTTCTATGCTCTTGTTTGTTATCACTATTGTCTTCTTGTATATTCTTGTTGTTATATCTTGATATCCATTGGTCTATTAGTCAATTGTCTTAGTTCTTTCCACTTGTTTAGTAGAGGCTTTCTTTTACAACTTAGATGGGTGTCACCCTATGGTACCTTCTCAGTAAGTAACCTAACGTCGGACTTGGACTTAGTTTTCACATACATGTTTTTCCAGTTTTCAAAATGAGTGACTTAACATTTTTTTTTCTTATTTTTTTTAAATAAATAAAAATAAGTGGAGACTCCAACTTTTTCAAAAATAAATTTTTCATAATAAAAAATGTGTCTTGCCATCGAGTGGGGACACATGAGAAAAATGTAGGTCTATGGGTAACCCAACCTTTGTGATTAGAGATACCATGAAAAAGATTTAACTAACAAAAAAAATATACTATGCTTGACTTAATAACACTATTTTTTAGGAGCGAGTCTTCTCCTCATCTCTTTGATGATAATTCTTTTGATTTGAGCACATTTTGTCCCTTTTAAACTGTTACCCTTCTTTTATTGATTTAGATGTTTTTTGTAAGAATTTTTCAAAATTTTATTATCCTGATTAATCTAATATATAATCAAACAATTTATTTTATTTAAAAAAAATTGTTATATCATAATTGATGTTTATTTATTAATCCAATTTTTTTGTAAATATTTTTTAAAATTTTCTAGTAAAACTTTTTATCAAACAATATCAAATTGAACCATCATATTTTTAAACTAATATATTAAACTTTATTTTACTTCTTATTAAAACATTAATCATAACAAGGAAATTAAATAATTTTAATTAAAGAACAATAGGTAACACACTAATTTGTTTCTTAACTTAAAAAATATATAATAATATAACTTTAAACTTTTTATAATTAATAAGAACTATTATTATTACTATTAATGATAATTTATATGATATATATATATAAGATTTTCTAAAAAATTATAATAGGTAACCCAAAAATCGTTTAAAATAAATAATAGACTTTGGTCACGATTGTGTGAACCTCATGACCATAAGTTCATTAAAATAAACTTCTATGCATTTGGTCACGGTCATGTGAAATTCGTGACTATAGGTTCCCATACAGTCACGATCAATCAATGGCGTGATTAAAAGTCACAAAATATATATATATATATATATATATATATATATATATATAGTGATGATTTCACAAAAAAAAAAAAAAATTGTGATTAAAACATCATTTCGTTACACTTTTGTCATGGATGATAAAATTACTGTGACTAAAATTATTGGTGCCAAAATTTCCCTCCATAAATTTACAAATAGTCACTGTTTCAAATAAATTCGCGACTAAAATACCCTCTCATGAATCCTTTTGGTGACGGTTGATAAAATCACTGTGACTACATGTTTTTTTTCCACCCTAACTTGATTAACACATATAGTCACAACTTTACCCTAGTCGTGACAAAATAATATCTTTGGTCACGATATTTGTGGTTGTGACTGAAGATTCATCATTAAAAACCTATTTTTTTGTAGTGATAATTTCTCGTCCTAAATCCATGGAGTTGCATCTAACCCAATCTCAAGAAAATCCCACTTATATTTTCTATCTCTATTCCCCTTGGGACAACAACATGCATTTTCTGACAAAAACTAATGGAGAAATGATTGAAAGTTTGCCTGGTTATGATGAAATTCACTTTAAAGGTATGATTCGTTCCTTCAATGGTTTGATCTACTCCATTAATTACTACGATGCCTATCGTGCATGGTTTTGCCTAGACATACATATTTGCAACCCCGTTACTCGAGAAGTCCTATTACTCCCATAAAGTTGCATATCACAACACCAGCTAAGGTTGGTGTTGCTTTTGGCCCTAGAATCAATGAATATAAAGTATTTCGGTTTTTGGAGGAATGCAACGTTATGAATGTGAGGTATATATATTCTTAGATCACTAGATCTTGGAAATCCATAGGTAATGTTGCACACGGTCCCTATTCTTCCGACCATGTATGTATTAATGGAATAGTGTACCGGTTCACTTGGTCAGAAAAAAATATTGCCTCAATCCTTGCAGTTGATAGAAGGGAAAATTTTAGCATAATTAGACTTCTAGATAAATGAATTTTACGTCCTTACTTGATCAATCTTGAAACTTGTTTGTCTCTAGTGGTTGAAAATTGACTTAAGGAATACAAATTTGATATATGGGCTTTGTAAGATAGCAAAGAGTCCATTTAGGTCAAGAAATGGAGTGATTATATGCCCTTTAGTTGTATTACACATATCATTGACTATGTAGCTATGCGAAAAAATGAAATTCTTTTAGGAATTGTAAGTCATTTTTTTCTTTATAACATGGGGACCATAACTTGGAGAAAATTCAAATGGGAACATGGTGGCAAAAAAAATAAGGTTTTCTCTTCCAGTGGCATACAAAGAGAGCCTCCTCCCTTGTAGTTAACTTAAGTTGTATCCCTTGCAAGTATGGAGGGATTTTTTCCTGCCTTTTTTTTTTTTTTCTTTTTTTTCTTTTTTTCTTTTTTTCTTTAATTGAAGAATGAAAAAGTTTTTTATATTCTCCCATTTCTTTTTATGGGCAATGTACGCATTGATTCTTAAACAATCAAGGACAAAACAAGTCTAGTGTTGTAGGGACAATAATGTTCTATTTCATTGTTGTGGTCATTTTTATATAATTTGAATTTATTTTAAATTTTAAATTTATATATATTTTTATACATTTTAATATAAAAGGATAAGGAATTACAAGTTATGGATTGTTACTATAATAGATATCAAAGTAATATTAAATATTTGAAAATATTTAATATATATAGGAAAACTTTGTATTACCATTTTGAAATGCCTAATTTTTTTAAAAAAAAATATTTATTTAAAAAAAACCATACTAAAATCAAGAATCATTCTGTTTCACAGTACAAAAGTCTTTCATCTTATTTTTCAAAGAACTTTTCTTCCTAAATTTCTTCAACTCTTAGAAATGGTCCTCCTGATCTCTTATTTGATTTGATTGGATCGGATTGAGTCAACCCGATTTGGGCACCCACTCAACTCCAACTATATTTATATATATAAATTAGCAGAGCCATCAAATTTTAAAAATAAAAATATTCTTTGTGTTATAACAAGAGTAATGAATGTCACCACATTAATTATAATAAATGTTAATTAAATATTATTTATGACTTCCAATAATACTCCTTAATGGAAACCATTAATGTTATTTATAAGTTCAATTAATATTCATTAATAGGAATATTAATAGAAGCCATTTGGAAAGCTTATAAAAGGGTTTCTCATCCCCTGTAATATGTACCTCCAAGTAAGGAAGAAATTTCTAATTTTCTCTCATTCTCTCTATCTTTCATTCTCTTAACTCTCTTCTCTAATTCCTTCCTCCCATTATATATATTGTTAAAGTAATATATATTTTATCTCTACTTTGAGCTGCATTGCATTTATCCTCGTTTTACAACACATTATCTGCATGAATTGCTTTGAAGGTAATTCTTGTATCTTAAACTTGAAGTTGTTTATATAGAATAAATTTTACATATTTGTATTATTGTTGATTTTGTTTTGTTATATATTGTTAAAAGGTATAAGCAAATTATTTGATTTTTTTTATAATCAAAAGTTATACTAATGTTAACAATTTATTATAAATGATTCTAATAATATTGTTTTGTCATATATATGAAGTTATTTGACAATGTCAAATCTCACAAAACTCGAATTTGTGGCACTTGACATTTCGGGAAAGAACTATCTGTCTTGGATCCTTAATGTTGAAATACATCTTAATACAATGAATCTTGGAGTTACGATCAAAGAAGGAAATCAAGCATCCCTACAGGATCACATAAAAACATTGATTTTCCTTCGCTATCACCTACATGAAGGTTTAAAAAATGAGTATCTTACGGTAAATGACCATTTTACTCTATGGAGTAATTTGAAGGAAAGATATGACCACCAGAAAACTGTGATTCTCCCAAAAGCTCGATATGATTGGATGCACCTAAGGTTGCAAGATTTTAAAATTGTTAGTGAATATAACTTCGCACTTTTCAAAATCAACTCTCAATCAAAGTTGTGTGGAGAAAAAATCACAGAAGAATACATGTTAGAAAAAACTTTTACCATGTTTCATGTCTCGAATGTGCTCTTGCAACAACAATATCGTGAACATGGATTTTCAAAATATTCTGAATTAATATCATGTCTTCTTGTTGTTGAACAAAATAATGAGCTTTTGATGAGAAATCACCTGTCTCGTCCAACTAAATCTGAACCATTCCTTGAAGTGAATGCAATATCATCCTAAACTAGTGAACGTGGACGAGGACGTGGTCACAGTTGTGGAAAAAATCCTCAATACCATGGTTCTTATGGTAATAATTTATCAAATTATCATAAAAGGAAAGTCTTATTGCACCACCAAAAGTAAAATAATACTGAGGCAAAACAAGAAAATGGGAAGTGTTTACAAGATAAAACCTCTAAGAACCATGAGAATAATTGTTATAAATGTGGTATGATGGGGCACTGGTCGCATGCCTGTCGTACGCCCAAACATTTGGTCGACCTTTACCAAACATCAATAAAAGCAAAAGGAAAAGAGATAGAGATGAACTTTACCGGTGGTGATGGATTGTACCTAACCTACTATGACATTGATTTTTTTAGAGGTCCTAGTGAAAAAATAAACCATTTAATAAATGATGAGAATATTAACATTGATTGATGTTACTTTATATATCAAATAATATATTATTATGTCTTATATTCACATCTGATTTTCTTTTGTTATTTACATTATGCCTTGTTTTTTTTATATATCTAAAATTCATGTGTTATTTGGTCTCTAAATGAAAACGATGATCTATGTCTTGCAAACTATGCAACCACGCACACAATTCTTCGAGATAAAAGATATTTCCTCGAATTGACATTAATAAAAGCTAATATAAGTACCATATCTGGTATTGCAAACTTAGTTGAAGGCTCTAGAAGAGGAAACATAATGCTACCAAATGGAACTAGATTCCATATAAATGACGCTTTATATTCTAACAAATCTAGAAGAAATTTGCTCAATTTTAAAGATACCCGTAGAAATGGATATCATATTGAAACTATGAATGAAGACAATATATAATATATTTACATTACTTCCATTATATTTGGCCAAAAGCTTATAATGAAAAAACTTTTGGCTTTCTTCTCTAGGTTGTATCATACAACTATAAAAGCCTATTGAATCATATGTTATTGTGAACTAGAAGTTCAACGACCCAAAAGTTTTTGTCATTTGGCATGCCAAGCTAGGTCACCCAAGGTCTTCAATGATGTGTCAAATAATCAAACACTCACCTAGGCATCCACTAAAGAACCAAAAGATTATTTTTCCCAATGAATACTCATGTGTTGTCTGTTCACAAGGTAAATTGATAGTCATACCATCTTTTACTAAAGTCATATCTAAGTCACCATTCTTTTTAGAAAGAATACATAGGGACATATGTGGGCCTATTCATCCACCATGTGAACCATTCCGTTATTTTATGATCTTAATAGATGTTTCTACTAAGTAGTCACATGTTTGTCTCATTTCTACACGTAACGTTGCCTTTGCTAGACTCCTTGCACAAATGATCAAATTACAAGCACAATTTCCAGATTATCCAATTAAGACAATACATCTTGATAATGTTGGCGTATTTACTTCTCAAACATTCATTAACTATTGCATGTCAGTAGGGATAAATATTGATCATCCTATTGCTCATACTCATACCCAAAATGGTTTAGTGGAATCTTTCATCAAACATCTCCAATTAATAGCTCGATCATTACTAATGAAAACCAAATTACCTACTTTTGCTTGGGGACATGCTATTATGCATGTTGCGGCTTTAGTCCTTATTTGACCTACAACTTACCATGAATACTCCCCTTCACAACTTGTGCTTGGAAAATAACCAAATATCTCTCACTTACGGATCTTTGGTTGTGTAGTATATGTACCAATTGCACCTACACAACACACTAAAATGGGTCCCCAACGAAGACTTAGGATTTATGTAGGTTTTGATTTTCTATCTATCATAAGATATCTTGAACCTTTGATAGGTGATTTTTTACAACCTGCTTTGCGGATTGTCATTTTAATGAGAGTGTTTTCCCATCATTAGGGGGAGAAAAGCCGATTCCTGAAGAACAACAAGAAATTACTTGAAACACATCTACTAGTCTCATCTCGATCCTCGTACAAATCAATGTGAACTAGAAGTTCAAAGGATCATTCATTTGCAAAATCTTGCAAATCAACTACCAGATGCATTCGTTGATACGAATAAAGTGACAAAGTCACATATCCCAACTACAAATATTCCATCATAGATTGATGTCCCTATAGGACAATTAACAAATGAATCCAAGATATGCCTGAAGCGTGGTAAACCTGTTAGCTCGAAGGATGTAACTCCCCGAAAGAGAAGAACAAAGAAAAACTTGGCACTCTAGAAGAGGTCATCAAAATGACTAATCAATTTAAAATTGATAAATATATAACCTCAAAAGAGGCACAAATAATGCAGAAAGCCTCTAAAGAGGCACATATTAAACAAGAATCCCTAAAAAAGCACAGATACCTAAAAATTGTGAGATTTCAATAAGTTATATACACACGGG
This sequence comes from Vitis riparia, assembly GCF_004353265.1. Lineage (NCBI taxonomy): Eukaryota > Viridiplantae > Streptophyta > Magnoliopsida > Vitales > Vitaceae > Vitis > Vitis riparia. The sequence goes on along the minus strand of NC_048449.1, from coordinate 19,709,490 downwards.
AGAAAAATGGGATCGAAATAATATTATTATTAACAATATTTTCGCTTTCCAAGTGGCCTATGATATCATAAGAAATGATGAAGATTCTGAACCACAAAATATGGAAAAATGTCGGCATAGAAATGATTGGCCAAAATGGAAAGAAGCTATGCAAACATAGTTAAACTCATTAACAAAATGAGAAGTTTTTGGACTTATAGTCCAAACACCTGAAGATGTAAAGCCTATTGGGTACAAATGAGTATTTGTACAAAAGCGTAATAAGATTAATGAGATAATAAAATATAAAGCGTGATTAATAGCACAAGGTTTCTCGTAGAGACTTGGTATTAACTACGAGAAAACATACTCTCCCCTCATGGACGCAATCATATTTCGTTTCTTAATTAATTCAGCGGTCTCAAAAGAACTGGATATATGTCTCATGGATGTTATTACAACATATTTATACGGATCATGGATAATGATATATACATGAAAATCCTTGAAGGATTTAAATTGCTTGAAGCAAATAGTATAAAGCCTCGTAGCATGTACTCACTGTAGTTACAACGATCCTTGTATGGATTAAAGCAATCCAGACGCATGTGGTACAATCGTTTTAGCAAATACCTACTAAAAAAAATGATATATGAATAACCCTATATGCCCATGCATCTTCATTAAGAAATCAGAAACCCGATTTGCAATTATTGTAGTGTATGTTGATAATAAATCTTGTTGGAACTCCTAAAGAGCTCACAAGAACAACAAATTACTTGAAAAAAGAATTTGAGACGAAAGATCTTAGAAAAACAAAATTTTGTCTCGACCTGCAAATCGAGCATTTTCCAAATGGAGTTTTACTACATCAATCAATATACATTAAGAAAGCTTTGAAACATTTTTATATAGATAAAACACATCCTTTAAGTTCTCCATTTGTTTTCTGATGACTTGATGTGAAAAAAGACCCATTTCGTCCTTGCAAAAAAAAATGAAGATTTACTTGGTCCTAAAGTACCATATCTTTATGATATTAGTGCACTTATGTATCTTGCCAATTGTACACGTCTAGACATTGCTTTTTCTGTCAATTTATTAGTAAGATACAGTTCCGCTCCAACTCAAAGACATTGGAATGGTATCAAACATATATTGCGTTATCTTCGCGAAAATACTGATAGAGGTCTATTTTACTTAAGGGAATTAAAGCAATAATTGCTTGGATATGCAAATGCATGCTATCTTTCGGATCCACATAAAGGTAGGTCACAAACAGGGTATGTGTTTAATTGCAATGGTACTGCTATTTCATGGAGATCTGTCAAACAAACAATGGTGGTCACATCATCAAACCATTTAGAAATACCGACAATTCATGAAGCAAGTCGTGAATGTATATGGTTGAGATCTATGATCCAACATATTCAGGAAACATGTGAACTCTCTTTTATCAAAGGTGACCCGACAATATTGTTTGAAGCTAATGCTACGTGCATTGCATAGATAAAATGGGGTTATGTTAAAGGAGATAGAACTAAACACATTTCACCAAAAATCTTTTATACACATGAACTCCAAAAGAGTGGTGAAATTGATGTGCAACAAATACACTCAAATGAAAATCTAGCAGATTTATTCACAAAGTCATTGCCAACCTCAACATTTAAGAAGTTAATATAGAAGATTGGAATGCATCAACTCAAGGATATCAACATGAAATGGAGTATGCTTATAAAAGGGTGTTAAAGTATTGTACTCTTTTTCCCTTGTCCAGGTTTTGTCCCATTGGGTTTTACTTACAAAGTTTTTAATGAGGCAATCCTAACATACTAAAAGCAACTTAAAGAATCATAAAAATATTGTACTTTTTTTCCTTCGCTAAGTTTTTCCCATAGGGTTTTTTACTAGCAAGCTTTTAATGAGGCATACTCTTCTATTGTGGTGGACATCCAAAGAAGAGTGTTGTAACTAAAGTAATTAATGTCAGCACATTAATTATAATAAATTTAACTAAATATTATTTATGACTTCCATTAATACTCATTAATGGAAACCATTAATGTTATTTTTGAGTTTCATTAATATTCATTAATGAGAATATTAATGGAAGTAATTTGGAAAGTCTATAACAGGACTTCTCATTCCCTATAATATGTACCTCCAAGCAAGAAAGAAATTTCTCCATTTCTCTTATTCACTCAACTCTCTTCCTTCTATTATATATATTGTTAAAGTAATATATATTTTATCTCCACTATGAGTTGCATTGCATTTATCCTCATTTTACAACACTTTGATTTATTTAAGAATTTTTAAAATGAAAAATACAAGTTTGTCCCTCCTAAAAAACTAATTTTATAAGAAAAAAAAAAACTTTACATAAGTATGGACACTAAATGAATTTTATAATTTTTTTGTATTTATTTATAAAAAAAATTGTTTATTGTAAATTATGTTTATTATTTATGAAATTAACTTTTTTTAGATACTAATATACATTATAAAATAAATGTTAATACTTTTTAAAATAATTTTATAATAAATGTTAATACTTTTTTCAATAACTTCATTTTAGTACAACATTCTCACCCCATTTTTCAACACCAATTTCACTTTTATAAAAATTCTTGCTTATTTTGACCTAATCTTTTGCACAAAAAATAACTTAATTTTTTCTATTTTATGTGTTATTTTAATAAATATATTCTTGAATTTATAAATTTTTATTTGTTTTTTCAGATATTTTTTATTTATTTGATGAGAACATTGAGAAATTAAATTAAATATGAAATCTTATTCTTTCATAATTGTATTGATGAGAAAGATAAAAAGGAAGAGTGGATATAGTAATTTGTAACACTAAATCCAAGATAGTATGATAAATTATTGAGACAATTTGTAAAGAAAGGATCTAAAAAAATGTTTTATCAAATGTGTAATAAGAATATTGAATCAAATCATATTGTTATTTATATGGTAATAGTAACATATATGGTATATGATATAAATTTCTAATGACATTATATGATTTGAATAAGATTCGGTAATATTTCATTTTATTTGGTAATGATGTATTATTTTATATGTTAATAGTAAAATATTAGTAAATAATATGGATTTAGATGTAATAATGTGAAATAAATTTAATGATTTAAACATATTTTTTTGTAAATATATTTTAATAATTTTTATCATTTTTTGAACTTTTCAATTATCAAATTTTAAGTTGTGGTGACATAAAAACTGATATACCTCAAAACCCTTTGACTTATTGATCAAGACCACAACTTTAAAATAATTTGTCACGCCTTAAAAATGTCCCCCACCATCCCAACCCCGCCCCGTTTATTAAAAATAATTTTCATCCTCGTCCTGTTTAAAAAATTAAACGAGGTGGGGCGGGGCGGGCGTTTAGATTTTTTTTTTTTTTTTTTTTTAAATTACTTTTATTTTTTTTAATTACATTAAAATAAATATATTTTATAAATAATAAAATTATTATATTTTTTATAACTTATTTTATTAAATTTTTTATTATTATCTATATATTAAAAATAGTAAAATTAAATTTTAAATTAAATTAAATTTTAAATTTTAAATTTTAAATTTAATTTAATTTTATATGTAAACGGGGCGGGGCAGGGCAGGATGGGGCAATACCCGAACCCACCCCGGGTTTAAAAAAAAAAAATCTCATACCCATTTAAAACTCGTTTATTAAATTTAAACCCCGTCTCATTAAGGGCAGGGCAGGGCGGGGCGGGTACCCGAAAAAACCCACCCCGTTGCCATCCCTACCCCACCACATCTCTCTGGGGACATTGAATGTATTTCCATCATTTATAATTATTTAAAAATTAAAAAATGATGGAATTATTTTAAATTTGAATGAAATCTAAATCTAAAAATTATTTATATTTATAAAATCAAATTAATTGAAAAAAACACTCAATTTTTTAAAAAAAAAAACTTACAAACAAGTTTTTTTTTTTTTTTTACTTATTTCAGTAACTCAATCCAACATATTTAAAAAAAAATAGAAAATTGTTTTTTTTTTGGAATTCAACATCCAAAAGCAATTTTATTTCTGAAAACAGTAAAGACTATTTTTAAAAAATATTCTTGAAAAATTATTTTTTCTTAGAGTTAAGCAAAAAAAAATAATATATTTTTCTATAAAGAATTTACATACCTTTTAATTTGTATGGGTTTTAACATTTGAGCCGGTTCAACCGGAGAGTCCGGTTTAAGATTTGAACCGCTTCCATGGGGGAGGTCGGTTCGTTGCTGCCGAAAATACAGTAAATGACTAAAATGCCCTTAGGATTAGGGTTTTGAGAATCTGGAGCCCTAGCCCTATAAATACCAAAGAAGGGGCGTCTGGTAGCTACATTCAGAAATAGGCCTGCTGAGTCAAAGAGCGAGTCACCATGAGAGCTAAGGTAAACAACCTCTCCTTTTTTCTTTTGTGGTTTTTTCAGTAACTGTATTTCTTCGCTCTCAAATAGCGAAAAGCTTTCTGTGCTTATTGTAATCCTTGTATTATCTTCTTTAAAATGAATCATTTGGGTTAGATCTGGAGGCTCATATTAGGTTTCGTAACAATGGCTGTGGGCGTTTCAGTTGTTGCTTGAAATTTTCTAGCCTTTAGACCTGCTTGGATACTGAGAAAATTAAGCGGAAAAGGGGTTTTTGGATATTGTTAATTTTTAATGAAAATATGCTGAAATCTTTTTTCTTTCGCGTTATTTTCTCTGTAACCAAACAGAGTATTAAGGTCTTGTATTTTTGGAGCAACCAAATGCCGATGGCTTTGCTGCCAGCTCCGGTGCTCGAATTGGCTCGGATGCTGGAACTTTGAGCTCCAACTATTTGAACTATTTGGTTTAGATCTGAAGCCCATTTTTAGGTTTTCTGCTTGTGATTTTATTTTTTAGTATTATAGGATCCTAGGATTACTGAAGAAAAAGTAGAAGTTGGGAATGTCAATTGTTTGGGTTTTTCCAGCCTTTGGACCCAGTTTAGGTTCTAAGGAAACCGAAAACAAATTGATTTTTGGGCGTTATCTTTTATCTTTTAGTTTTTTCAGTCACCTAGGTGGTCGGAGCTATTTGTATGGTGAAAATTTGATATTATATTCGCCCTCCTTGGACTGGAGGTCTATTTTAGGTTTTTAAATGGTAATTGTTTTTAGTATTATGTTAGTCTGGGATTTCTCAAGAAGAAGCTGGTATCTTGGTTTCTCTTGGCTTGAGATGTCCCAGATTCTGGAGCACTGTTTGGTTGCTGGGAAAATTGAAAGAACAAAACGTTTTGTATGTAGTCTTTTGTCTTTTACTTTTGTGAGGCTCACTTGTGTAGTGGGGTATTATTTATTTCAAAATGTAATCTAAGATTGAAAATGTTGGATTCCTTTTTTCCTCCTTCCTTTCCCAGTACCCAAGCAGAGAATTAAGATTTATATTGAATGATATTAGAAAACCAAGAAAAAATCATATTGATTTTTTTTCAATGGTTTTATTTTTGAAGATTGTGTTATGTATAATATTGATCAGATAATCAATATCCTTTTTAAAGGATTTGCGCCTTTGTTGTGATTTTGGTTAAACTTTGTATGGGTATCATTGATCAAATCAAGAGCATTGTTTCTTCAATTTCCTAATTCTTTCTTTCAGTACTTCCTATTGAAAAGATGATTGAATTGGGTTGCTTCTAGACACCTTACTGAAGTGATTTCTCAATGCCTACTAAAAGTCCATTTTGGCAGTGATTCTAGGAAACTCTTCTAACATTTCTAGCACTTGAAATTTTTATCCTTTCAAGCCTTAGAAAAGGCTAGAAACATTTTCTAGAATCATTGCAAAACAGGCTCTAACTTCACAATCCTGATTTTGCATTATGAATTAAGTGATTACTGACTTTGCACTCATGTCTAGGAGATAACATGCAAAAGAAGTAAAAGGGGATTAGCATTTCATCTTAAGAGTTTAATGTTTTGTTTGGCTCCTGGTGAATAGTGTTGAATGGGAATCCATTCTTGTGTCCTTTGAACTTAATTTGGTTGTTCAGAAACTTGTTCAGGAATTCAGAATCTCGGAAAATGAGATCAAGTAAGATGGGAAAAAAATTATGTAAGCAAAAGCATCTTTTGGAAGCTGCTTAATTTATGGTAAAATTTGTAAGAGATGAAATTCCAACTTCTCCATGACCCACTGTAGCATAAAAGATTGAGGAAGTCATAGGTTGTCATTTCTAGCAGGAAAATGGATATCAAATAAGTGGTTCTGCACCTTCCTCTGATATCCACACTTCCTTCTACTTTTCCTGTTGATCAACCAAGCTTTGGGGAAATCTGAGTGTTGGATTTTCTGAATTTGGTTGATCAATTAGTTGGGTCCTATTCAAATGAAACGCATAGAACTGCCATTGGTATTTGCAAGGATTTTACTGAAATGTTTCATGCTAAACTCTTCCCTGACCATCATGTGTCCCCTCTTTGTTGCTGAATTTGTTCTTGTTAGATTGAATCCTTTCTTCAGCACTCAACTGAGTCACCAATGACACCATTGATGTTGTTATTGTAAAACTATTTCAGCCGTTTGTGAAAGCTTTAAATAAGAAGTTGCTCTAGGGAATCTTTATATATTTATTTTCTAAAAATGCACTGTTATTTTTTGCCTGAAGTTTTTCGATTAATGTTAACTTGGAAGTAATGTTTATCTGTTTGCCTATCTTCATTCAAAGAATTCCTTGGTGAGCAATGTACTTGAATTTATTGATTTTATTAGATGAAAACTAAGGCAATTGCATATTTGCTTGCCATTACAGTGGAAGAAGAAGCGCATGAGGAGGCTGAAGAGGAAGCGCCGAAAGATGAGGCAGAGATCAAAGTAGAGGTTTACAAGGACAAGAAGATAGACCTTCCCTGATATGCCTTTTTGTCTTCATAACCTGCATTTGTGACCATGCGGGCTTGTGAGGATCGGAAGACTGATGGAGATGGATTGTTCTTTTTCTATCTTATTGGAACCTTGTTCTATGAGATGCCAATGGAGTTTTGGCTTTTAGGCTTTAGAGTATTATTGATGCTTCGGATGATAACGTTGAGACAGTCATTTAGTTTTGTTTATTCTAATATGCTTTCAAAAGGTTTATGAAACTTGAAGAAGATTGAACTCTTGGATGGATCATTAAAAATGAATCTCTGATCTGAACATCTTAGAAATATCTTTTATGTGCTGCAAATGGTGCAAGGATTTTTCATTAAATCTTAACAAGCGGGTGGATGATTGATGCTTGTGAGCTTTCGGGAAAATGATTTGACTGTTAATAAGGTGCAGTGCTGATTTCTGCTTAAAGTGGAGATAAGTTTTTTATTAGAAGGCATTTTGCATTATTAATTTACTTCAATCAAGATCCATAGATGTGTTGGATTCTCCCTCTTGTTTTCAAAAGCAAAATTATATCCAGTTCTGAAGAGAATTTGATATGAAGGGGAACATTCATCCATGTGGGAAATGTTCAGAGTTTGGGTTGATAAATGTTAAGAGACTATACAAAATTTGGCCCCATGCCCTGGAATAGGTGTCACACGCAAGTCTGGGTCTCAAGTTTTGGCGCCGCACACGGTTTGAGGGGCTGACAGTAGGCCTCTCAAAGGTATACATGGGAACAGGTTCTATCTTGGAGTGTACTTCTAAAGCTAATTTGATTAGCAACTGGCCGAGTCATCCGTACCCAAATTAGCAGGGAAGCACCACCCTGCAAATTCAAATTTGAGCTCATTTACCAAGGGCATTTGGCCATATACAAGCTAAGGTCACCCTTTAAAGGATATAGAAAGTAGAAACTGAAAAGGTGTATTTGCTTGAAGTTGAGGTTTGCAGAAGTTTAAAAGAGCAGTTTTAATGATAGAAAAAATGCATTGTATACACATCTAATTATATCATATACATTTTTTCTACCTAATTCATTGAAAGAGGTTACAAACACATGGGATTGACATACAAATCTCAATTATATATCAAAATGATAGATCTTGCTTGCTTGCATACACGAGGTTAGCTTATTTATGATGTACCATCGGGTATCATGCCCATATCTCCTTCGGATATTATAAAACCAAAAATAAAATTGTCATTGTTTCAATCTTTCTTTCTTTACCTAAAATTACCACACAGGGTCGTAAAGATATAAAGTCTGTTTGACTATTGTTTTTTAAAACAGTTTTATATACTCTAAAACAAAATAATAAAAAAAACCCATATGCAAACCTAAAAACAGAAAACATTTTTTTATTATGAAAAATAGAAAATATGATGTTTTGACTTGTTTTCTAAGGATATTTTGTTTAAATAACTACATAAATATGGAGAATGATTAAACATAAAATACTATATATATAAGTTATTTGTTAAACATATTTAAAAACATAAAAAACAGGCTTAAAAAATTTTAAATTTTTAAATAGATTTTTGTTGTATAAAACAAGGCTTCTCAAGGATATTGAAGTTTACAGGTCACTAATCCCATCTATAAGTACAGGCAAACTGTACCCGAAGATCTTTAAACTAATTCGTGATCATAGATAGAATTGGTCACTACCAAATACCTGAAGAAAGTTTATATAGACCCAATAAGCCAATATCTCTACTCCAAATCCTTAAAAGCTTAAACAGTAGTTCAATCAATATAGATAATCAAACAAGATAATGTAGAGTTAAGCAACAATAGTTATGGAAAGTTTCTTGCTTCAGCCAAAAAAATGATAAGGTGCCATCTTCTCTGATTATCCATCCTTCTGCTAGCTTAGAAGGTGAGCAGATTGTACATGCAAAAACTCTGAAGGTTCCACCCAGAAAGCCGACTCAAACAAGCAATTGGAATGAATAAGAACCTTTCTAAGTTTCCAAATAGACTTTTGTTCTAGAAAATATTAGAAAATTATTTTTGAAAATGTTCCCAAATAAACCCTAAAGCTTTCTCTTGAACTCAAACCATTTAGTCCGAAATAACAATAATTAAAATGAATCAAATAAGTATGAGAAATCCTTGAAATGATTACCAAAAGGTTACAAAAGAAGCAAGCAATATCACTGCTATAATACCCGAAAACCCCATGACATGAGTTAAGAGGCTACAACTCAATGCGGCATAAAATTCTCCACCAAGGACTCGTAACTTCGAGGTACCCACTTAGCCAATTGATTTGAACAACCCAATCCTCTAACAATATCAATAACTTTGAGCAACCAAACATCGAACTTCCATGGAGGTCTTCCTCTGTTGACACCCAGAATATAACAAGTGGCTAAATCTCCTTCCATCAGGAGATTGTTCTACCCAATGATCTCCAGGATCAGATCTCTTGCTCTAGGAGCATTCCCGCTCAAGCAGGTTCAGATAAGGCTCTTAACATATTATATCATACTGTAGTATGAAAGAGCTAAAGTAAGACATTTTATTAAGTAATATTAACTAATTTAGGGTTCTAAGTACGAATTTTGTTGGTCGTGTTTCCAGTTCTTATATTGTCTTCATATATTTAAAGCATAGCCCAAAATAATATAGCGCACTAAGAAGTGTATTTGAGAAGAGAAAATTTACCTTTCAAACCATAGAATATACAATACTCACCTAAGTATTTGCCATTTCATATTATGACAAGACCAATTAATGGACAATGTGGGCAACAAGCAGTTAATACAATAGGAAGAGGTAGGTAAAAGGGAACTGATTCTTACAAAAATGATGTTTGAGGAAGGACTCGACCGATCAAAAGTCGCTAAATCCCCCATTAGATTAAATGAAAGATTGACAGATACAACTCCTTTACACGATTAGAAGTTCCAATTGAAAATCACAGATAGAAGCTGGAAAAAAGAAAAGAAAAAGATACTGCATACCGATCAATTTCATGGTTGAACTTGCCGCTTTCCAACTTGCTAAAACTTCAAATACCGTATCAAATGTTTCATCTGTCAATATACATATCAAAGATTCATTACTGCTCCTGATCCCACAATCTGTTGAACCTAATTTGCATCAGACACCAATCTATGGTCTTGTTTGGTCCTCTCTGTATTCAGGGATTTTTTTTTTTTTTTTGAACTTCTTAAATTGGTAATCCCTCAAGGTCATATTGCATAACAAGCCTTTCTAAGGTACTTCTGCCCACAGCTTGTCTTAGATACAACTCTTTTAGAACAGCTGCTGCCAGCTCCATTTCTTCTTGGTGGGCAATCCCTTCCACGATGATGGTATAAGTTGTTTCATTAGGCATATAGCCCTTCTTGACCATCATCTCAAAAACCATCAATGACAAATCTGTTTTTCGACATTTGCATAACCCAAGTATTAGCGCATTAAAATTGTCAACATCAGGCCTGCAGTAATTTTCTTCCATTATACTGAATATCTCCATGGCTTCATCCAGCATTCCTTCTGAACATAAACCTCTGATCAGAGATGAATAAGTGTAGGAGTCTGGAACAAATCCATACTTTGTCATTTCATACAAAAGCTGAAATGCTGGGTATGTGTTCCCTTTGCGACACAAGCTTGAGATAACACCTTTGTAGAAGTCATGCGTGGAGGAATTTTGTTTATTACCTAAGCTCTGAATTATAGAAAATGCCTCTTGCACCTTTCCCTCCTCACAAAGCACAGCAATTGCATTGTATGTACCCTCATTAGGATTACAGCGTCGATACATCATTTGGTCAAGACACTTAACCACAAGATCCACCTTCCCCTCTTTGCAAAGACGAGCAATTATTGGGTTGTAGCTTGCAGCAGTGGCCTTGAACCGTGCCCTCGACATATCATCTAAAACCTCAAGAGCCTGATCAGTTTGTCCATGAAGGGCAAACGAACCAATCAATATGTTGAATGTAACTATGGAAGGGGAACGTTCCCCGCCATCCATCTCAGCCAGAAGCTCCTTTGCCTTTTCCCATCGCCCCTCATAGCACAAACTCCTTAACAAAATATTATAGCTCACAACATTCGGACTGAACCCCTTAGATGGCAAATCCCTAAAGAACTGCATTGCCTCTTCTGTTCTGCCTTCCTTGCACAATCCAGTTAACAAAACATTGTAGCTAACCAGATTAGGCTTCCCACCCTTAGCAACTATCTCATCCAAGAGCCTTATGGCTTCATCAGCCCCTCTCTCCTTATACGCAGCTTCAAGCAAGAATGAGTATGTGAAGACGTTTGGAACCAACCCCTTCTTCATAAATTTATCCAAAATTTGCAAGCTCTGACTCAAGTTTCCATGCATACAAAGCCCCCTAACAAGAGAATTATAGGTAACAGTATTGGTTGGATATCCATATTCCTCCATTTTTTCAACTAATTGCATTGCATACCCAACATTCCCTCTTTTACACAGATTATTCACCAAGAAGGTACAAGAAGCAGGATCTGGAGTGGTACCTGAACTGATCATCAATTCCATCACCTTAGTAGCTTTCCTCATCTTATTTGATTTGCAGAGCTCATACATGAGCTGAGTAGCTTGTCCTCCATCGGGCTTGTGTCCCTTCCCTATCATATACTCCAAATACAAAAAAGCATCATTGAGCCTGAGGTCTCTAGTTCTTGGGTCGTTCTTTCCAGACCTCCAATTGGGGAGTGTGAAAACATTGTCCTTAGGAGAAATGGTGATCTGGGTAGATGCCAAAACCCTAGAAAAACCCTTGTTCAGTGAAAGGGTATGGAGATTAGGAACCTGGGAAAAGAATCCACAAACCTTTCTTGCATTTTCTGGAGATGGGCTTGTAATTGGAGACATTGCATTCACCAGGATTGCCATGGCTGGAGACAACTGTACAGTTATTGAAGCCACGAACTATACAAACGGTTCTACTTTTTTTCCCTTTAAAATCAAATCGAATGAAGGAAAAACAAATAAATGAAGAACACCAAGAAGGCTTGAGTTGTTACTTGTGAAAATAAATTGTTGTGAAGAAGAGGGGTTGGAGTTGGTGCTGAATTTCCCACATCCTGCAAGCAGTGGTGGAGTGTTTGGTTGGCAGGGAAGTTATTGTGGCTCCTCACCACCAATCCCGTCTGGAGCACTCCCTCCCTTTGTTATCCAAGTGTTTGAGGATAGTATCATATCACTCGCTGCTGAGGCGCGTGTTCATCCCTCTATATAATGATGATGGTCACCCACTGCCGAATCCTATATGGTCTAAGGTTGCAATTCATGGAACCCAAACCCATATTAAGAAACATTCAATTTTAGTTCAACCCAATCCCACCTCAAATTTGAGGTACTAAGTTCAAGTTAACCTAATTTTTCTGAACTTCAATTGAATTTGGATTGATCTTGTTACACTTGGGTTGGTCAGGTTACATAATCTAAAATCCATCTACAATACTCTTTTTTAAAAAATTGTATAGATTTAGATCAAAATTTCAAAATAGCAACAAAAAGTATAAATAAATTTATATATCCTTTTAGAAAATGAAAAATATAAAATATTATATCTTGCATTTACATAATCAATTGTGATTTTGATTTTTTTGAATAAGATTAACTCATGTCACTTGTTCCATGAAGGTAATACAATATATGTTTAATCTCATTTTGATGTCTTCTAATTATGACAGAATTGAATTTTATTAGTAAATTGACAAAAAAGACTATGTTTGGTCTAGTAAAACTTGCAAAATACATCAATGCACTAATTATACTAAGATATGATTCTTTTGAACCAAATAATTTTTCAGTTTCTTCTTTAGAACAAAACAAGTTTTTGTTCACTTCAAGGGAACGGACAATCATAGGAGAATTGAGTGAATGTGATTTATCCATATAAAGTGACTTAATACTTTCTCTATATATGCCAATTGATGGACTAAAAGATCATTTGAACAATGCTCAATCCACAAGCTGAGACAATATTTTGTTTTTTCAAATTCCATTTTTAAATAATTGATTGTTTTGTTAAGCTCTTCAGAAGTTCCTATAAGATTCAAATCATCCACATATACTACAATTATTATAATCTTGATTGTCGATTTCTTAATGAAAATGCATGGACATATAGGATTATTCACATACCCTTTTTTTTAGAACATTTTCACTAAGGGAATGTGCCACATATGTTCAAATTGTTTCAATCCATATAAGGATCGTTGTAACTTGATCGAGTACATGTCATAAGGTTTTAAATAATTTGCTTTAAACATTTTAAATTCTTCAATAATTTCACACATCTGATATTCTAATTTATTTCCTTCAGGCATTCAAAATCCTTCATGGATTTTCATGTATATATCCCTTGATCTATGTAAATAATTTGTAACTACACTTAGAAAGTGTGTATTAAGTCCTTTTGGGACTACTACTACATAATTGAGTCATTACGAGAGCTAATACATGATTTCTTCTGAAAACTTCATGTTATAAGCAAGGATGAAAATATTGGGATATATAAGAGAAGGTGGATACGATATATAGGTAAGATATATCATCTGATGGAAATATCGATAAATATCGGTAATATATCGGCGATATATCGGTAATCACAGATATATCAGTGGTAAAAGTAAAATATTGGCTCTAAATGGGAAAAAATCGCTTAAATTTCGAAGATATATCGGTGAAAAATCAATAAAAAATTAAATTATCGTAAATAAGTTAATTTTAATTATTTTATAATTTATTTTGTATACTAATTAAATATAAAACAAATGTAAAATCATAAATAAAATTATCAATATTTTTAAATAAAAATATTTTGTATCAAAATGTACCAATATTTTTAAATAAAAATCATAAATATATTTAAATAACATAATTAGTACATTTGCAATAATTTAGTTTTAAATTAATAATTTTATTTTATTTTGATATTCAAGTTTAATAATAGTATATTGAGAATAAATTAACTTATTACATTTTTAAATTAGTATAACATTGAATTTAAATTAATACATTTTTATAGTTAATTAATATATTTTCAATAGAGGTAAGTAAATTAACTTAACATAATAATATATTTAAGTCACATAATTAGTATATCTGTAATAATTTAACTTCATAATGAGTCTACACTTACAAAATTCACACTTCTTATCCGCCGACACTATATAATTAAATTTAATATCACAAATCATATCATACATATATTAATTTCTTCAACAAAATAACTTTAAAATGTCTATTATACTTGTAATTTCATTTTTAAGAGTTTTTTCTTACATTTTCATAAGTTTTGATGAATTTTTTATCTATTGATATTTTGTATCAAAATATCCTCTAATTTATCTCCGATATATCCATAAAATCCAAGTACCGATATATCCATAACTACCGACATTTTCATCTTTGGTTATAAGTAATGTTTAATGTCTAATGATCTCATTTTTCATAATACTCTAATATAAATGCTCATTTTATCCAATAGGATTTAGGCTTTAGTTCTCTTATTTTTACTTTTGTATTGGACTTCAAGTCATGATATTTCTCGTTTTGTTAATTAGTTTAGATCTATTTAGATTACTTCTTTCCACTTTAACTAATGGTTTTGTACCTTTTTTTTTGCAATTGGGATCCTCATTATTTTTTAATGATGTTGAGTCACTTTGGAAAGAAGACATTATTTTTATCCCATTTTATTTGACCTATGGAGATCTCACAATTTTTAGGTACCTATGCCTCTTTAGGAGTTATTGCCTTTTTAGGAATTATCTTCCTCTTCAAGGGATGTTGTAAACTATTTTTATAAAAACAACTTGCCAAATATCCTTATTTTTATAAAACATTAAAAAAAAAAAAGGTTCTTTAACTTAAAAACAATTTCTAAAAACAAGTCAAACAAGAAATTTAAAATTTTAATAAAAATGAATATTAAAATTATTTTTATCTTTTAGTAATTTTTGTTTCACTAGAATAAAAAAATTAATAAAAAAAATTTCATAATTAAAAGAAATAATTATCTTTAACTCATACATAATTGTAGATTTAATTTTTATTTTTTAATAAGACTTAACTTGAATTTGATTTCATACTATTATAAATTAAATTTATAAAATAAAAGTAAGACATTGTTTTTAAAAACAATACAAATTCTTCTATCCAAACAAATTTTTTGTTTTTTATTTTAAAAAACCATTTTTTAAAACATCTTGCCAAACACTCTTTTTTTTTTTAATAATAATAAAAAAAAAAAAAAACTGTTTTTTGTTCTCTATTTTGAAGACAATTATTAAAAACAAATTTTAAAAAACACCACCAAACAAGCCCTAAACTTTTACAAGACAACAATTTAGATTTTAAAATTTCTCTTGGAAAGTTCTACAAAGAATGAACCTATCTTATTCTTAGTTTTCAGAGTTTTTAATCCTCAATTAAGTTTCTCTCACTTTGACAATATAAACATACAAAATTAGTTAATTTATAAACATATATAGTCTAAACATTTGCTCCTCTTACTTTTTGATTTAAATTGCCATGACATTTGATTCTTCTCTTACTTTATAATTAAACTTGATTACAGGTCACGTTAGGTTAAATGAAGGGTTGTTTGCTTTACTTTGCTATAAATAGAAAAAAGTTATATCCTTTTTAAGATCCTTGGAGGTTCCTTGAGAGGTTTTTGGAGAGTTTGGAGGATTCCCCTTTGCTCTATATACTTTTAGTTTTTATCTCCTATTAAGACATTGAGTCTTATTTATGTTTGTTGGCAATTTTGTTCCTATTCATCCCGATTTAGGAAACTTTTTAGATAGTGATTCACTCTCCACCGAAGATTCAAGGTTGTTGTTGGTTCAATCCGAAAGTCATAAGTAAATCTAAAAAGATTTGTTTAGTGACAAGTTAGTGATTGAAGGGTTAAAGTGGATTGATATTTTTTTTCTATGAACTAAAATGCTTAAATTGATGTTTTAGAATAACAAGGGATGCTTGAACGATGGAACCAACACTCACGCATTGGAACCGGTCAAGCACTTATCCAACTCTCAAGTACTTGAGGCACTCGAGCAGTTGTTAAGTGTGCTTGAGCGATCGTCCAGAATATGACAAAATTCGTTTTTTTTTTTTTTAAATTCATGGGTATTCTTTTTGGTAAATTCTAGATACTGATTTCTTAGGTCTGTCAACCTATATAAACTCTCTCTTAACCCATTTTAGGGGTGGACACTTTGAGAGAATCAACCAATTTACCCTATCATTCCCAATCTCTCAAGAAAGAATTCATAGGATTGAAATCTGGGTTGTTGGAAGGACTTGCATCCCTTTAGAACCTAAGTGGAATCCATTGGAGCATTGGAGGTGTTGCATCACATACATGGATCAAGGTATAAATATTGGACAGTAAGTCTTTAGGGTAAAATAGCTATTTAAATTTGTGTGCTTTGAACTCAGTGGATTCTAGATTAGAGGTCTTAGACTCCGTGGTTTCTTATCTCCATAGTTAGTGTGGGGGTATTCCATGTAAAAAATTATTATATCCCTTGCTTAATCTTTGATTACTTTGATAATTCCTAATATCTTTAGGTATTAATTTGAGTAAATTTATTCAACTCTTATATTGTAATCTTTAAACACACCCATTCACCCACTCTCACCCAAGATGTTACCCTACCAGATAAAAGGTTTTTCAATTGGTATTAAAGTGGATCTTTAAAATCATATTTTTATCGATCATGCAAGTCCAATATGGAACAACTGAGATCTAAAGTTCCTCTAAATAGTCCACCTTATTTTGATGAGAGTAACTATCCCATCTAGAAGGCCCAAATGGATTTTTTTTCTTCTTCTGAAAATGTAAGGAGAAAGGATTTGGAATATAGTGGAAAAAGGATGGGGAGCCCCATTGAAACTAGATGTGACTGGGAGATCTACTAGTGAATTAAAACCCAAACAAAAATGAGATAAATTAGATAAAATTGAGACTAATACTCAAACTCTTTTTAGCATATTCAATGGGGTGAATCCTGACGAGTTTAATAGGATAGCCACTTGTAAACATGCTAAGAAAGCCTGGAACATTCTCCAAAGTAACTCATGAAGGCACTTCAACAGTGAAGTTGTCTAACTTACAAATGTTGACCTCTAGGTTTGAAAGCGTTGGGATGCAAGAGAATCAAACTTCCTCTACATTCTATGTTGAATCAATTGACATTGTGAACTCTTCCTTTAACCTAGGAGAACTAATCCCTAACTCAAAAATAATTATAAAAATCTTGAGATCCCTTCCTAAAAGATTTAGGCCTAAGGTCACTACTAGAGGAAAGTAAGGACATTGACTCTATGAGGGTTGATGAACTTGGTGTTTCTCTTTAGACCTATGAAATGACTATGGACACATTTTTCACATGCAATCCCACTCAATGGCAAGACTCACTTTTTAATGAATACTGATTTTTATAAAAATTAAAGTTGCTACTTATTTTATTTTATTTTTAAGGGAAAACAAAATAAGAAATAAAATCCTAAGAGTGACTCCTTTTGGAAGGAAAAGTATGTCTTTGAAAAATGAGTCCAAGTCTAGGGGTCAGGTTACCTATCGGGAAGGTACCATAAGGTAACATCACTTTAAGCCCTAAATAAAGGTTTCTACTAATCAAGTTAAGATAATTATGATAATTAATCGGTAAATCATGGATACCAAAGAGCAAAAATAGGGTAAAGGTGATAATAACAAAAATTTTAGCAAAATACCACTCACACAAAACATGATATCAAATGAAATCAAACATATAAGAAAATGAAAGGAACGTATCTCAATTGCAATCCAAAGTACTTTCGTAAAATAATAGGGTTAGTTCAACAAGTATAACATAACAAATGTCCTATAGTACACACGATATGCATTCCACTAAAATCAATAATCAAAGTAGTGATCAAGGCATAACAAGATGTAACAAAGCATGAGAATATATAAAAACAAGACATATTTTCATGGAATTAAGTAAATAAGTGATAGAAGAAACATACCTTGATAGCATATAAAGAGTTTTCATAAGACCAAATGGATTGGCTTAATGAATGAAATAACGGATGCAATATCATAGGCAAGAACTCATATTATATACAATCAAATCCAAAATAAAGAGCAAATAAGTGAAATAAGGTAAAATAATACACAACAATCAGGTTGAAGAATTCAACATATATTGAATCATAAAATAATTTCAAATAACATGTCAAGAGAGGGATATGAATATGAAAGAGAACTCATATAGTATATACAATACATCTACAATTTATAACCAACTCGACTGCCAAATACTCCACCCCTCCTTGACAAAAACCTCCTCCAGCCAAACCTATTCCCCCTTTTTCTATCTTGTCCCTCAAGCCATTACCAGCTCTCCTATTCATCCCTCAGCAAGCATGGTGCCTTCAACCACCAGCATGGGCGGGCAGCTGATGGATCACCACGCGTCCTGTGCTGCTCGTGTCTCCAGAAAGAGGTTCCCCCCTATTTCAAAAAATGAAGGAAGAATTCCACTCTCTCGGGTGTTCCCCCCAAACAAAAGAAAGGTCCCCCCCTGTTTTTTAAAAGGGGTCTACAATAAGTCAATTTAGTGCTCTTATGATTGTACCCTCTTTAACAAGACTAACTGTAGTCTCTTCATTAGTAACCAATATCCAATATTGTGTTTTTCTTTATGTCAGTCTCTTCTAGAGGAATATATATATATCATGTTTCAAACTTTGAATATAGATCTATCATGTTTTAAGATTTTGAATATACAGATCTATCATGCTTTAGGCATATCTTAGATTCATTTGCCACTATAGTGGTCGATTGTCGTACTAGGACATCAATTTATCACACTATAGTGAGTTTTTTTATTTATTTGTTGTAGTATTAGTTAATTATCCTTTAGGGACATTAACTCATACTCAAAATTTCATATCATTCTTTTGAAATCAGCTTATCTCCACCCTAATGATAGGAAAATTGCCTCGTTAAATTAGAAATTTCCATAACATATAATTATACCCTTCAAGGGCTCAAATATATCAATCACTAGTTAAAGAAACTTTTGGTTCTTTAATGGATGTCCAAATGACATTTTAAAGAATTGATGCATCATTGTTTACCGGACCAAGTTGGTCATCTTTGATTCTTCTAGATTTGATAGAATGCAAAGTGTCATTAATATGGATTCGTGTGCCACTAATGACATAGTATGAACTCATTTGAAGCTTTCAACCAAGTTTTCATAACTTGATATATATGGTAATGACATCAATTATTGCCCATGTCATTATACAAGAGAAACATCTTATTATATATTTATTAAGCAATTGATATTATGTATAAATAAAATATTGACATGCATTAGCAAATATGATATGTAATATACTAAATAAAAATACACAACATAAGAAAACAAATATCCTAGGTGAGAATTTAATAATAAATATTTTTCATCACTAATCAATCAATCAATTTTACTATTAGGATTTTCAAAGAATGTTATAATAATTTAGGTTAAATATGTTGACCTTCCATCTACTAATCTTTTTATTCTAATTCTGGTAATATAGAATGAAATGTTTGATTGTACAATTAGTACACATAAAATATTGTTACATGTTTAACCCTTATCAATCGTTTTCTTATCACATATGGTAGGTTTATTCTTCAAACTTGTTTTATTTTTTATTTTATTTTATTTTTTATTATTATTTTTACCATGTTACCACTTTTCGTGGTAAGGTGTGAACTTCGTTTTAGAAAATAATGACCATCATAAGTTAAAAAGTTATTAAATAGATTTAGATCACATCCTAGTCTATGATCATATAATAAGTCAAACAAATATTATATTTTGATTATATTAAAATTATATACAATAACAAGCTAAACAAAGAATTAAAAATATTTAAGTAAATGTATAAATGTGAAACACTTGTAACTACACATTTTCATGAAACATGAACACTATTTTAAAAAATAAATATTATTTACCTAGTGTTGTTATTGCTTCATTTTCAAAAGTGATTTAATTTCTTCAAAGCATAAAATTTATAGTTCTAAATATTTCAATCTTTATATCCAATAGAAAGAATATTAATGATACAAATAATCCAAATCAAAGAAAATAAATCAATAATTCAATTCTTAAAAAAAAAAATCATATTTCATAATTTCAAGCTATGAAAATATATAGACTATGTTTGGTAACTGTTTTTAAAAACAGTTTTTGAGAACAATTTTCTCAGATGTTTTGTAGAACAAAAGTCTATTTATAAACTTGAAAATTTTTTAACATATTTTTAATATTTTAAAATAATTCTTAATCATTTTTAATCATTCTACATGTTTGTATAATTATTTTTTAAAATAACCCTTAAAAAACAAGTGAAAACAACTTAAAACGTGTAAAAGATATTATCTAAAAACACCTTATTTTATGTTTTTAAGAACATAAAATAGAAAACAATTTCCTAATTATCAAATGTGTTTTCCTATTTTTTTATTTTAAAAAATAGAAAATTGTTCAAAAACAATTACCAATATAAACCCATAAAATTCTTGTAACTATAGGTATAAGTGAAACAATAATTTTATATCATAATATTTACAAAAAAATTTGTTACACATAATATATATATATATATATATATATATATATATATGGCTTTATGTCATAAATTTTCTATATGGCTTCTAGCCATGGTTCTTAGCTCTGAGAAATTATATTATATATATAAAATAATAAACTTTATAGTTTCCATTTATAGGAAATATATATTTGCTTTCATAAAGCTTCAAACTATGAAAATATTTTACATTTCTTTTTCAAGATAGAAGAATATATAAAAAAAATTCCACATACTTTTAGGCTATAAGAATATGTAAATAAATTATTTTATAGATTTAGATTATAATAATATACAAATTATTTTTCATATTGCTTGAAACAACTAAAATAATTGTTATATAACTTTTAATGATAAGAATATATAAAAACATATACTTACCTTCTCTACATAACTAAAAGTGATGTAGTATAATAAAATAACTTTATATTTTTT
Organism: Vitis riparia; assembly: GCF_004353265.1. Taxonomy (NCBI): domain Eukaryota; kingdom Viridiplantae; phylum Streptophyta; class Magnoliopsida; order Vitales; family Vitaceae; genus Vitis; species Vitis riparia. The sequence continues at coordinate 19,688,486 of NC_048449.1, read as the reverse complement.
TTCTACATAAGTTGATCATGAGCAACAATATTTTCATATTATCATAAAGTAAAATATTTACTATAAACTCAAGAAACTAACATAATAATTAGGTAACATTAAAATAAATAAATAAAAAGAAGTGAAAGAATAAATTTGTCATAACTTCTAGATATGGATAATTTGTTACGATAAAATGAAAATTTTGCATATCATTAAGTTATGAAATATTCTCTATATAGTTTCTAGTTATAAAATTTTATAAAATTGTTGATTGACAATTTAGTTTTATATAACTTTTATACCATAGTTAGAAATTCTCTATATAACTTTGGGATATAAAATTTTTTATTAACAATTTTACTTTATATAACTTCTATTTAAGCAAAAAAAAAAAAAAATAGAAATTGTTTACATTGGTTCTACTATGAAATAATTACCAATATAAATTTTTTTTTTTAGTTTTTTTTTTAGTTTCTAATAGCAGGAAATCCTCCACTGATGATAGGAAGATATCTTCTACTGGAATCAATAATAATTCCTCCATTGAAATCAGCAAGAAATCCTCCACCAAAATCTCCATTTGACATTCAAATGTATATTCCACCTATGCATTTATCTCTCCTTATATTCTGCATTGATCCTTGTCAATATTCTCTCCATTTTGTTCCATTTTTGTAGACTTAACAAAGGCTGCTCTCTTGTATATATTCATTGTCAATGAAATATAATATGCAGATTCTTTGAAATATCAAAACCATTTTTAGTTTAAGAAAATTTCCATATAGCTTCTAGCGGTACCAAATTAAAATATTAACATTTTCAAATTTCTAGTTCAAGCATAGAAAATATGCCTTACATAGCTTTTGGCTATGCAAAAAAAATTTATATAGTTTTTAGCTATACATTATGTTTTATATATTTTAATATAACAAAAATATACAAATATATATATAACTTCATGTTATGAAATATTCATCATAAATGTTTTAGTTATATAATTTTGTTTTGTATAACTTTCAATTATATGATATAATTAAAAGGAATTAGGAATTATATGCATAACTTCTGTTGATGTCTTTGTAACTTTGTAATTTCCCAAATAATTTTTGGAAATGGGGATTTTAGATATTTTTCATAATTTTTTACTATAAATATTTTCTACATTATATTTGCACATATTTTTGTATTTAAATAAGATAAATGAATATAAAATAAAAATAAAAGTAAAATTTTATCATGTACCTTTTAAACGACAAAAAATAGATTTTTTAATTATAGGTTTATCCTTTCATTGTTTCAATCTTCTACAAATACTATTTCAATGTTTCAATCTTCCACCAAGGAGGCAAATGTCGGGATACATCGGTGATATATCGCCGATATATCGTGTATTGGGAGGGGTCAACATGATATTTTGTAGAGAAAAATCGGAGGGGAAAAATTTCTACAAAAATCATCAAAAAATCTCCTATATATCGGCTCTAGGTGATAAATCGTTGATATAATGGGAAAATGGCAAAAAAAAAAAATGAAAATCACCGATATTTCTGCAAAAAATATATTTTGGCGATTTTTCGATCAGTCAATGCGAGTCAACGCGCTACAATGCACCACTACAACCACCAAGGCAAGCTTGCCCTTTGTTAAATAGACTGCGCTTAAAATATATATTCAAAGTCATCATGTAAAAAAAATTTTAAAAGAATATTTTAGAAAGCAAATTAAATATAATTATTTTATAATTAAATACAAAAATTTCTTTTAATTGATTACCAAAAATATAAAAACTATCATAATAATTTTCTTCATAGTGTTTTCAATATCATTAATGAATTAATTAAATATTAAAAAAAGTGTACATATGTCATAATTTATTTTATATTATTTAATACAATTGAATTAAATGGATCCTAATTTTAATATTAATATATATTTTTAAGTTAGACATATTATAATCAAATATCATAATATTATTATGAAATAATATTTGATATAATTTAATAATAAATGTATACTTATAAAATTTATATTTTTATCGATGCATACGATATTATTATCAAATATGATAAATCATAATATACATATATTAAATTCTTTAATAAAACAACTTTAAAATATCTATTATATTTCTAATTACATTTTTATGAAGGTTTTCTTATATTTTTATAAATTTTAATCAATTTTAGGCTTATCGATATTTTTTTTCCAAAATATCCGTCGATATATCTCCAATATATCCATAAAATCGAAGTACCGATATATCCATAATTATCGATATTTTCATCCTTGTCTTCCACAAACACTTTTCTACAAAAGTTTATAGAAGTTTTCTTTTATAGAGATTTTCATGCTGGTAATCTGTTAGAAATAAAAGGAGTAATGAAGAAAAGAAATAGAGAAGAAATAAAGTTATATAAAAACTCTAAGATCTAATTTTCATTGATCCATATGTCCTAGGAGTTAGAATCAAATATAATATTTAATTCTTTACTAGAAATAACAAAAGTTTTTATGGGTAACTGTGTGGTCATTCACAATTATTAGTGTATAATTATAATATATATTAAAATTTAAATAGTAAATAAGACAATATTTTAAGATAATAATAAAAAAAAGTAAAAATAAATTTATATATCTTTTAAAAAAATAAAAAAGTATATAATAATATAATTTGATTATTTTTATTAAATATCTAAAAAAATGAATATAATTATATAACATAATATACATTATAAAAACATTAATTCAAGCTTAGATTAGACTCAAGTAGTTCGAACCTTGGTCTCATCCCAATTAAAATTAAGTTCGGGTTGAAAAATTTTAACCCAAGTTCAACTTAAGTATTGAAAATATTTGTCTAAGGCTACTCAAATGTTGTGTTGGGTCTATTAGAATTAAAATACTCTAATTCTATTTTACAAAAATGACAGTAAATGAATGTGAAAAATTGAAGTGCAAGAACATATGAGATTTATAGTGGTTTACTTTTGATATGAGAGTTACGTCCACTTGCAGCTATTGCAGATTTTCACTATGATGAAATGGAGATTACTTGAGAATCATAAAACACCTCTCACCCTCTAGATTACTGGAAATTTGCTTTTTATATAATTTTTTTATCTCTCTCAATATACTAATCTAACCAAGACAATTACCCTAAACATAATATAATTAAGGTAACCAAATTACATATGTAAAATCCCCAAAATACCTGAACAATTGTCTAGTATGCACCCTTCAACCCCCAAGAAGGGAGAGGGGGGCCTTCCAACCCCCACGTCAACCTTACTGTGAAGGTCGATCCTCGTGTTGTCTCTGTGTAGGGTTAATCTACATTAGGATGATCATTGTCAGGATAATAATTAGGCTCCAAACACCTTAAGACGGTTAACCAATCCAAATTACACCTTAACAATAGAGATGAGAAATTGTTTTCTTATTTTCAACTTTTTGAAAATATTTCTTTCAAAAACAAATAATTTTAAAAATATTTGTAAAAATACACTGCTTTGTGCTATAGAAGCCATTGAAAGTGACTTGACAAGGAGAATTGAATGGGTGAAATAATGTATTTAAAATATTTTGTATTTATAAATAATATATTTAAAGAAAATGATAAGTGCTTTTATATATATATATATATATGATTTATTGATTGAAATTAATTAATTTTTTGTAACATATGTGTTTATAATGATTTTCTTATATTTTAAAAATAATATTATCTTCTTCACCTTATGGATTTGATTTATTTGCAAACTTCTTACAATAATTTAATTTTTTCATTATTATGGTTTTATGACATCACAAAATTGTTCGATGCATGTAGAACATGCAATTGCATTTAGAAATGGATTGTATGAATTTGTTTTAAAATTTTGTTTTTTAGGTTTTGTTAGCCCAAGGTGTCCCTACTTGAGTTTTAAGGATAATAAAATAAGATCAATGATATTAATGGTTCAATCAAGTTAATTGTTTAAGGTTTTCAAGAAATTAAGGCCAATTCAAATCAAATCAATAGATAACCTTATTTAATAAAGATTTGATCACGTTGAAGACCTTTGATAGAGACAATTGTAATATTGATTTTGTTGGTGTACTTGATTCAATTAAAGTCTTTTTAATGCACTTAACGATTTCAAAATCATCCTTTATGCATTTTAAAATGATGATTTGATGTTTTTTTTAATAAACTATGGCTCAAATTCTTTCAAAAATATATTTAAAAGGTTTATGTGGTTTGAAAATGATGATTTGATGTTTTTTAATAAACTATGACTCAAATTCTTTTAAAAATATATTTAAAAGGTTTATGTGGTTTGAAAGTCGTCCAACAAGTTATCGACCTCAATTCGGTCTCAAACTTGCAAAAACAGTAGGATCAACCGGTTAGATAAACTGTCCTTATGAATATTTTAAACACCAAACAAAGGAAGTTCAAGAAAAGAAATGGAAATAGCAAGCCAAGGGCAAGCATATTTGTTTTGGCAAGCTAAACCACAAAAGGATTGCTCGGAAGTGATTCCTTTATGGTAAATAAGATCACTAGAAAAGGAGCGTACAAACTACGAACCAAAAGAAAATTACATTTCATGTTCTATTTCTTTCCATTTATCATCTATTTTTTCTTTTCTTGGCATTTTTAGGAAGAGACATAGCCTAAAGGAAAAAAAATGACATCTAAACTTGTTAATGGTATGCAATTTGATGGATTCATTGTCCACATCTCCAAAAAGCTTCGAAAGATAAAAGTGCTTACTTTTTCACTTATGTCATCGTAGTAATAAATGATGATTTACTAATCCATTGTTTCAAAATATACACTTCTCTTCAAATTTTACGAGGGTTACTAGTAGATGGAATAAAGAAATTTCGAAGGGGATGGAATGAGAGGTGAGTGTAAAAGGAACTTCTCATATCTTGCAAATCATCCCCAAGTTTGAAAATAATTTTCTTTTCCTGAATTTTTTCTTCACGGTACTTCTTTGGTAGACTTGATTCCATGCAGTGTGGTTTCTTTTCTTCCTAGGTTTATAAAATTAGAGTAAGTCATATCATTAGTTTGGTTAAGGATGGAAGTTGAAAAACTCACATCCCTTGTATGAATTTCCCTTTCATTTTAATATTATAATGAAGCTTTACTTGAAGTTAGATATGGTGGTAAATAATTTTATGGTTTTTGGTGTAAGAAATAATAAATATTATTTATATTTGAAAAATATCTTTGTATCCCCTAAGGGTCGTTATCTTTCACATATCATCTTGACAAGGAAATTTTGTAGATTATTTTTGTCACAAATAAATTTTTTAAAAAAAAATCAAAAGTCAAATGATAGATTTTGACATGACGCTTAACTAATTTTGTTGTTGGACTAAAAATTTCATTTCCAAAAAATATCAAAATTAGTTTAAATATATAAGTTGGATCAAAATAAGTCAAACATCCCATTAATTTCAATTCCACATCATGTTAGGGTTTTACATATAGAGCCCAAGTACCCATCAATTTCTATCTCGATTCTATTTACCCAATTACCCCTCGTTACAAGTTTTATCTCACTCACTCAATGAAGATTTTTGAATAAAGATGAAAATGTCGGTGGTTTTGACATATACATCGATAACTTAATTTTATGGATATGGATATATCATAATATATTAAAAAACATCCATAAATATTTTAATATAAAATATCAATAAAACGAAAATTGATTAAAATTTATAAAAATATTAAAAAACTGCTTACAAATGATATAAGAAGTAATGATACATGTATTATATGTTATAATTGATATATGAAAAAAATTAATATATAAATTATATAATTTGTAACATTTTACAATAGGTGGTATTTGAAAATTGATTTAATATGGAATTTGAAAATAAATTTAATATTAAAAGGATTAATTTATCTACTTTATATATATATATATATATATATATATAATTATTATATTAGTATTTAATTCATGATTTTTATGCTTTTAATAATAAATAAATAAAATTTGAAAAATAATAATTAAAATCAATATATTTATTAAAAATTTATTTTTTAAAATATACACAAAATGTAAGTGTAAACATAAATACATGTGTAAATGTAAAATACTTATGATATATAAAATTTAGGTCAAAACATAAAGTATATAGAATGTAGGCCACAATGATAAACAAGGGCATGGTTGGCCCATTGGTGTACGGATTGCTTTTTGAAGCATGGATAGCCAAGTTCAAAGATAAAAAAAATTGATGATATATGACAAAAAGTTTTGAAATACCGGGTATCGGATATATTTACACATATTTTGTATTAAAACCTAACCCGCCGATATTCAAAAAATTGAAGGTATATCGATGATACATCATAAAATTTTAGACCATGTTTATAACTTGATGACACTCTCTCAATTAAGATTTATTGTCATGCAACTTAACTATTCCGAAACCTATGCATATCTTAGATATTATTTTCAAGCTGTTATTTTCCCGATAATGATATATTGCATAATTTACAAATCAAAATAATTTAGCATTTCACATTTGATATTTGAGTTAAAAATTGTTTAAATAGTTTCATTTTGGGCATCGTAGGTGATATTATGATGAGGTTGAGAAATGTTAATTGGATCGACCATGCTCTATTGATCATAACTTAATTGAGAATTGTCGACACCGACATAATATATTAGAATTTAATTAAAATCATATTTAAAAATCAATTTAATCCCCATAATGTATTTGACATTTGGAATGTAGGTTTAATGCTACAAATACGTGGAATATGGACAGACAGATGATATAAAAAAACCAGAACCACTTTAATTATAAACATTGATTAAACAAAATGGAAGTTGAGTGCATTGCAAGCTTGTTAAGGGTAAAGCAGAGATGGTAGATGCTCATTCTCTTTTTGAATGAAAAAACATGTTGGCGTTCATGTCATCTCATCTCACCCATGTGGGACTGCCAGGTTGGCATGCAACTCTACACCAAGTCACCAACTAACCCCGTACCAGGACCAGGAGAAGGTCGTCCAATTTAATAACATCCGTGGTGGGTCCCGAACATTCATCATTACCATGCCAACTTCCTCCTACTATCACTAACCCACACAAAAGGAGCAAATAAAATATACCCATTTTATGCCGTGTTATCAGAACTTTTAGCAACTTGCTTTTGGTGAACTTCTGTTGCTTTTCCACAAGCATCGTCTTGGAATGCTTGGGAGAGGCCTAAGTCCGTGACAATTAGCTGAAAAAGTAAGCTAGGGTTTGTTTCTTCAGATTTGGCTGAGGTGTGTTCTGTGTGGAATCCATTAAAGCCAAACTTTCTTTTCTGCTCCTTTGTCGGTGTTCTGGTCTAGGGTTTTTTTGACCTAAATCCTTGTTGGGATTCAAAGAAATGGACACTGGAAAAAGGCGGTGAGCTGAGACTTACTTGTGAAGCAATGTCCTGTTTTTTTTAGGTTTTTGCAAACGACGTCGTTTTTCTCTGGTTTGATCTTTTTTTTCTCTCTGCTGAGTGGTGTGAACATGGAAGCTTCTGGATTGCAGGCGCTCTGATTTCTCCATGCGTTTCCTGAAACGGTGTCGTTTTGTTGTCTCGATCCTTCTTCGAATGACGCCTGTGGCAGTGTGAAAATGGCGGCTTCTGCTTCCGAAGCGCAGAACCCACTGCTAGCTCTGGCGGTGTGAAAATGGAAGCTTCAGGACTCTGGAACCTCTGAACGGACTCAATTACTGGTTTGAAGTTTGAATCAGTGTATTTTTCAATGCAATTTTGGGGGTTTTGATGATATGGAAGATATAGGGTTGTTCAAACAATGGTGGAAATGGGTTCAGTCGAAGAGCAACAATTACTCTGCTGTGAAAACAGCTGCAGGCGGTTTTCGGGACAAAATTGGGAAATTTATGGAGCGGCATTGGCCGATGGTGTGCAGCGGGTGCACGAAATTCTGGCGATTAGTGTTATTGGTATTGCGGAAGTGGAAAGATAGCACTGTTCGGGGTTTCCGATCTATTATAGAACTGGGTTCGGCAGCTTTGCTTATTATAATGTGGAGTTGCTTTCTTAGTTTAACTTCAATGACTTGTCTAGTTTATGTACTGCTTAGTATGGTATGCTACATCTTCCCTTTTTTGTTGCATATTTAGCCTTTAATGTCTAGTTTTTATTGTCAGCTGCATGTGGAAAGTAGTAATTGAGTTCTATTAAGTGTAGTGTTTGCTTTCATTTGCAATAATATCCGTTGCTTGAATTTGTTGTGGCATATTCATTTTCTTTAATGACATTAATGGGTAGATGGATATCATCTGCTGGTTAGATACCATTGGCCATGTAATAAATTGGGGAGGAATTGGGAGGGTTTGGTTCGGGCTTTTAAATGAAGTTCCAAGCTGTTTTTTATGCAAGTTTTGATTTTAGGGCATAAATCTGTTGGGGCCTCATGATTAATTGTGGGGTCTCACCACCAACTTAACCTCCATCTTGAGGAGAGAAGACGAACAGGGCTCAGTGGGTCAGGTTCTGCTCTGATTTCTCCAGTTTTTAAAAAATTCACTGTGCTCTTATTTTGAGGATGCACATTCTCTTCCTTAAATAGAGATCAAGACCTGTGTAGTATTCTCTTTTGTCTAGTTTCCATTCACATTAGAGTAGTTCCTTATGCTTAAATATAGGCTGTGACCTTTGTAGTTCTGTTTTCTCTTTAGTGGAGTTCAATTTCACATTAGAGTTCTGTGTCTCATTAGTTATTTATTTATTGGATGAGAAACTCCTTGCTTTCCCACAATGGATAAAAAGATGGTTAGCAAATTCTTCTTACATTTGCTCAGACAAGAACACTTTGCAAGAGGTTGTCCTTTTCTTCTTTTGAATTGATCCAAAAGTCAAAATTTGACAATATATGCGATCTATTTATGTACATTAAGGCATGAGCTGGATAGGGAGCGTCAAATGAAAATATGTGGTCTGATGGTTTTTGGATTCTATAATTGAATAAGCAGTGGGCATAGTAAACCACTTTTGAGCACCTCCTAGACTTGGGAATGTGAAGCTCTTATCAAGAAGCAATGGACATAAGATTTGGGTTCTATATGAATAATGCATACATAAAAGGTCCTTATCAGCTCTCTCTTTCTCTCTTTTTTTTTTTTGGTTTGTTTTACACCCCAATAGCTCATATTCAGCCATGCTTGGTCATAATAGGAGGACAACAACAAATGTTATTAGCATAGCAAAATTGTATATCCCATCATTAGTATGTTTGCTTGTGGTAATTATGGTCTTTTAGGAGAATTCATGACTGCATCTTTGATGCATTGCTTGGACTAGTATATCTGAGTATGCTTAATTGGCTAGCTGTAGATAGCCTCAGGACTATAGAACGAAGGAAAGTATTGATGGTGATTCTAGCATATTGCAGTACAAAAGTGTGAGACAATGGGATAGAATTCAATTAAACAAAGACGATCTTTTTCCTAAGTCCTCGAATTTTATGATTGGGGAATTTCATAGATTTGAAAATTGGATTCAAACCCATGTCCAAACCCATGTAGCATATGATTACCATGAAAGACATTTCAAAATTTCATTTAAATTTTATTTTAGTAGCTTCTTGAAAATGTGGAGTCATTTCCAAGTGAATTTGATAGTCTTCATTATCAAATTATCATTAGTTACCTTAGGCACACAAATATGGTTGTAACACACCATTTAGAGAGGCTTATTGTTGCCCTCAGGAAGCCAACATCATATCTTTCCTTTGTCATTTACTTTACATACGAAGTTGCTTGGACATCTAATTTATGTCTGAAGTTGTTCTGGGATCCAATGTCAAATGTTGGAATTAATCTCTTCCCAACTCTGTCAGTTCCACTTTTGGATCTGGATAGTACCAATTTTGTGAGATATTTCAATGTCTCAGAAGTCAGAAATGTTATAATTTTAGTTTCATTGAGATACTCTATCCCAGTTTAAATTTCTTAATCCTTTCATGATTTTTGAACTTGGGTCCTTCTCTGTAGTGAATGTTCTCTTGCTAATTTTCCTTCATCTCACTCTAGTTTGATATTCCCAAGTGACAAGGATGTTGTAAACATACCGTTGATGCCTGTAAAAAAAAGATTAAAATTAAGAAAAAGAACAATTACTTAGGGTTCATCATGCGGGAAATGGGCCTGCCTTGTATTCACATGAGAGATATCAAAACAAATAGATTATGATTGGGTGATTTGTTTTTAAGTCGTAAAAAAATAAGTGTGATGTTTAAAATGTTTGTCAAATAAAATGTAACTATATTATAAGACATTAGTAGTTTAATAAGCTAAATAGGTCAAATAAATATCAATAACTGAATTCTGTGCCTTAGTGAGTTAAAGATGTAGAAAGTCACACTCTTGACTGAGCCATAGGCAACTTTCTTTTTTTTTTTTTAATTTTTAATTTTTTGGTTGTTATTATTTTGATAAGTAGAAAGAAGGATGACAAATGCTTCTGACAAGTACACAATCTGTTCCGTTAAGTCTGATCAAAGAAGGAAAATAGATGTATAATTCATACAAAAATGCAAATCTATCTGCACAGCACAAAAATAAAAAATAAAAAAAATTGAAAAACAAATCATAGAAGTAAACAATCTTCTAAAAGGAAACCAATTTTTTGCTCCAGATCTGATATGTCTTGTAAGGAAAATTACTTTGTTATTTCTAAAGGTGCAAGGCATTTTTTAACGGCCTTTTATTGGTACCCTTACTTTGTTCTAAGATCAGTAACTCAATAACTGTGAGGGCTTTGTTGAAGAACATTAGAGAACAATGTAGAGTGTCCTTTGGCTTTGCAACTGAAGTAAGTTGCGCTAGGCCTCACTATTAGAGATATTTATATATATTTACTGTTATTTTATGTTTCTAGTTTCTTGGCATTATCTCTTTCATGTCTTATGTCTTTTTAGTTCATTGTTTGCATTTATTTCTGTTTGCTACTACTATGGATAAACAAACTTTGGTATGGAAGCAAAATGGTGGACATTTGGTAACTTAAAGATGTGATTTATTGGTATACTGCCTTTTTGGGATGAAGGTCAAATGAATGGGTGGAGGATATAACATATAGATATAGCACCTATAAAAAAATTATAACATATAGATATAGCATCTCACTTGCACTAGTATCTTGAGTGATGTGGTTGATCGAACAAAATTAAATAACAAAGGTCAGTGCTTGCAAGTCATGTTATCTATCTTTCTGGATACTGTTGAACTTGGCTTAATGTTCTGATTATTTCTACATAGGCTTGCTAAAAGTTTCTCCTTGATTTGCTAAAGGGATATTTCATTGTTGACTATTTTCTACATGAGGTGCTAAAATAAAGAGTTGGATAGTATTAATTTGATTGGATTTCTTAAATTTTTTCTTAAATGAATTTAAGAATAGCCTCTAAGAGTTGGATCCATATTATTTCAGGGAGCTGCTGGAACTGCTATTCAGTACTTGGGCTATACTCCTGGGCTTTTTATTGTAGGGCTGTTTGCTATACTGATTTTATGGATGTATGCCAACTTTTGGATAACTGGGACATTGTTTGTGGTTGGAGGTATGAAATGGCTTTCTCCCAAGTAGTTTGAATTTAAATGTAAGAGACATGACATATTATGAGTACATCCATTTCATCATCTTTCTTTTTTCTTTTTTGGTTAAATATATTGTTTTCATGAGAGGATAAAACTCTAAGAATCTGGTAGATCATGGGCTTCTCTATATGATGCATAAAACACATTCAAGGGTTATGCCACTCCAAAGTTGTTGAATAGTGTAAATCTCAATAAGGCTTTTCTTTGTAAATGGAATTTGCGTTTCACAAATGAGAGAGAAGCCCTATGGAATCAAGTGATCAGAGGGAAGTATGGGGAAGAAAGAGGGGGATGGTGTTCTCGGGAAGTGAGAGAGGCGCATAGTGTTGGGCTATGGAAAGGGATAAGGATGGACTGGGACTTTGTGGGTTCTAGGATTTCCTTCCTTGTAGGTAATGGGTGGAGGGTGAGATTTTGGAGGGATAGATGGTGCAGGGATTCTCCTTTGTGTGTGTCCTTCCCTTCCTTGTTTGCTTTAACCGATGATAAGGAAGCGTGGGTGGCGGATATTTGGGACTCCTTGGTTGAGGGGAGTGGGGGTGGGGGGTTTCTCAAGAGCCTTCAATGATTGGGAGGTGGAGGAGGCGGAAAGCTTATTGGAGCGGTTGCATGGGAAGAGAGTGTGTGGAGATGTGGAAGACATGGTGTTTTGGACCGAAACAAAGAGTGGAAAGTTCTCGGTTAAATCCCTCTACCTTGCTCTAGAGGCGGGCAACCCTTCTTTTTTTTCCTTCAAGTTGCATTTGGAACGTGTGGGTGCAACCTAGGATTAGCTTCTTTGCTTGGGAGGCTATGTGGGGCAAAGCTTTAACCTTGGATTTAATTCAGAAAAGAGGATGGGCCTTGGCAAATAGATGTTTTTTGTGCCATGAGAAGGAAGAGACTATAGACCATCTTCTTCTTCATTGTACAAAAACAAGGGTCTTATGGGATTTGCTCTTTACTTTGTTTGGGGTGTCATGGGTGCTGCCTTCCTCAGTTAAAGAGACTTTCCTTAGTTGACATGGTTCTATTGTGGGAAAAAAGCGCAAGAAGGTGTGGAGAGCAACTCCTCTTTACATATTTTGGATGGTTTGGAAGATGAGAAATAGATTGACCTTCAATGCTGGTGTACTGTCAATCCAGAGACTCAATTACTTTTTTGTTTTTTCTCTTTGGTTAGAGGCCAAGTTGTTTATGGTTGATCATCCTCTAACTTTAGTTAGTTTTATTAATTGGTTGGGCTCTAGTTAAGGTTGTTTTTTGGCCCAGTTGGGTGCTTGTTTATTTGTTCTTTTTTGGTTGGTTTGGTAGTGGGTGTACATGTATTGTATACCTTGAGTCGCTCGTTTGGTGCCTCTTTTTTATAGATCTTTTATTACCTATCAAAAAAAAAAAAAAAAAGTTGCCGAATAGTGTAATAAAAGGTGATCTATTGATTCCCACTGCTTTGTACACAGAGTGCAACAATTTGGACTAAGGGTTTTGAATTGTTTTTTCACTTAAAGCAAGTCATTGATGTTAACCTTCTTGTTGATTACTAACTAAGCAAATGCCTTAACCTTTGATAGGACGTTTGATTCCATATGAAATTAGCAAGAGAGAAGAAAATCAAAGTTGATTGATTTAGATCTAGGAAGAAAGATTTGACTGAAAATAAGTTGGAAGATGAGAATGACCAAGCTCTCACATCTAGGGATGATGGTGATAGATTAATACTATTGAGAATGAATATGAGTCTTTCAAGATCCTCTGTCTCTGAATCGGTGAGTTTTTGCTTGAAGTTAAAGTTCTAAGTAAGACAAGAAGAGGGTCTCAAGATAGATGAAATAAGAGAATTTGGAATTGATGAAACTTTGTTAAGACTTGGAAGTTGTGTAGCCAAAGGTTGATTTCCCCACCACATGTCTTCCTAGAAGTAGATTTTTTCCCATTTCCCACTAAAAACTGGGTATGACTAGAGAAATCATGGAAATCTTGAAAAAATGACCTTCCAAGTGCATTAGCGTCCTAACCTTCGATGCATTTGATAGATGCTTAAAATAACCTCGTGCCATAGAGTACAGTACACTCCTTAAGAAACCTCTATAGCCACTTCCTTAAGAGGACCCTATTTCTTAAAAAATTGCTCCCGAACCCTAACCCTCCTTCCTCCTTAGGCTTGCACACTTGGAACTAGCTAATAGGATGATCTCTCTTTCCCTTCCTAAACCTTGACCGGAGAAAATTCCTTTGCATTTTCTCAATCTTTCTTGTCACTAAGGATGAAATCTTGTATAATAAAAGGAAATAGTTTGGAATATGAGATAAACAAGATTGAATTAGAGTTGCTCTTCAGCCTAAAGATGAAAAGGGTTTTTTCCATCCAATCTCCTTGAAATTTTATCTATGATCGGGTCTCAAGAGACTTTAGCCTTGGGATTCCCCCATAATGGAAGACCCAAATAGGTTAAAGGCCTAATCTAATCGCTTTTACCAAATCATATTGATTCTTGATAGAGTGCTTTTGTCTAGATTGATCTTAAAGTCTTGAAATGCGGCCAAAAATCAATAAAATGATCTTAAGATTTTGCAACTCTTTCTCGATTTAGGAAGGTGGAAGATGGAGCTGTTTGGGTGTTCACGGGAGTGTATGGCCCGTTCACCAAAAATGAAAGGGAATGTCTGTGGGATGAGATTGGAGCGATTAGAGGATTATGGGAAGAACCCTGGTGTGTAGGGGGCGATTTCAACATTATCCTTTCTCAAAGAGAAAGGAATAGGCAAGGGAGAATAACTGCAGCGATGAGGAGATTTGCTTAGGTTATAGATGAGTTAGGCCTGGTTGATCTTCCTTTGCAAGGGGGAGGGTATACTTGGAGTGGGGGGCCTAATAATCAGTCATGGGCTAGGTTGGACAGATTTTTGGTTACTTCCAGTTGGTTAGATCAATTCAGTAGTGTGATTCAAAAAAGGCTGTCTAGGCCTGTTTCTGACCACTTTCCTGTGTTGCTAGAGGGTGGAGCTATAAGGAGAGGTCCCTCCCCTTTCAGATTCGAAAACATGTGGCTTAAAGTTGAAGGGTTTAAAGAGCTAATTCATAGCTGGTGGCAGGGAATAGAGGTTAGAGGCAATGCTAGCTATAGGTTGGCTACAAAAATGAAAGAGATCAAACAAAAGCTTAAAGTGTGGAATAGGGAAGTGTTTGGGAGATTGGAAGACAATAAAGCTGCTGCTCTCCAATTAGTGGACCACTGGGACTTGGTGGAAAGTGAGAGAAGATTATCAGAGGAGGAAACAATTTCAAAAAAGGAAGCTAAGGAAAGTTATGCTAAGTGGGCTTCTTTGGAAGAAACTCATTGGAGGCAGTATTCAAGGGAATTATGGTTAAGGGAAGGGGACAGAAATACAGGCTATTTTCATCGAATGGCGGCTGCCCATCGTAGAATCAATCATATGGACAGAATTAAGATAAACGGGGTGTGGCTGACTGAGGAAAAGGATGTGAGAGAAGGGGTAGTTAATGCTTTTCAATACTTACTCACAGAAAATTCAGATTGGAAGGCGGATATAGAAAGGCTGCAGTTGGAGCAAATTAGTCAGCAAGAGGCGAATAATTTGGAGCACCCTTTCTCTGAGGATGAAATTCATAGTGCCCTGATGGAGATGAATGGGGACAAAGCCCCAGGACCGGACGGATTTACTATGGCATTTTGGCAAAGCTGCTGGGCTCTAGTTAAAGAGGAGGTCTTGGATTTGTTTAAGGAGTTCTATGAGCAAAGTGCCTTCATCAAGAGCATCAACAATACGTTTCTGATATTGTTACCCAAGAAGAGAGAGAGGAGGGGGGGGGGGGGGGGGGGGGGGAGGATCTTGGGGATTTTAGGTCAATCAGTCTTTTGGGGGGGTTGTACAAACTATTGGCCAAGGTGTTGGCCAATAGACTCAAGAAAGTGATAGGGAAAGTGGTCTCCATAGATCAGAATGCATTTGTAATGGACAGGCAGATCCTTAATGCCTCTTTAATTGCAAATGAGGTGATTGATGCTTGGCAAAAAAAGGAAGAGAAAGGTTTCATCTGTAAGCTGGATATAGAGAAAGCCTACGATAGTTTAAATTGGCAGTTTTTGATGAAAGTCATGAGAAAAATGGGGTTTGGATCAAAGTGGTTGGGTTGGATGTGGAGTTGCATATCCACAGCCAAATTTTCGGTGTTGGTGAATGGAGTGCCAGCTGGTTTCTTCCCAAGTTCTAAGGGGTTGCGGCAAGGAGATCCTCTTTCTCCTTACCTCTTTGTAATGGGAATGGAAGTTTTGAGCACTCTCATTAGGAGGCCTGTTGAAGGGGGATTTCTGTCATGGTGTAGGATCCGAGGAGGAGGAAGACAGCCGGTGCATATATCCCAACTGTTATTTGCTGATGATACAATAGTTTTCTGTGAGGCTAGGAAAGAGCATCTAACTCATCTGAGTTGGATCTTGTTTTGGTTTGAAGCCGCGTCAGGGTTAAGGATCAATTTGGATAAAAGTGAAATAATCCCAGTTGGCGAGGTGGAAGAGATGGAGGAGATGGCAGCGGAATTGGGCTGCAAGGTGGGTTCTATGCCTTCTGTGTATTTGGGGTTGCCCTTGGGGGCTCCTAATAAGACTACCTCCATGTGGGATGGGGTGGAAGAGAAGGTGAGGAGAAGACTTGCGCTTTGGAGACGCCAATATATCTCCAAAGGCGGGAGACTCATTCTCATAAAGAGCACGATGGCTAGTATACCATTGTATCAAATGTCCCTTTTCCGTATGCCCAAGTCTGTTGCGTAGAGGTTAGAAAAATTGCAAAGGGACTTTCTTTGGGGAGGAGGAAATTTGGAAAGGAAAGTGCACTTAGTTAATTGGGAGGTTGTTTGTACGGAGAAGGAAAAGGGGGGGTTGGGCTTAAGGAAGCTAGGCCCGTTGAACAAAGCCTTGGTGGGTAAATGGATATGGAAGTTTGCTTGTGAAAAGGAAAATCTGTGGAAGCAAGTGCTTTTGGCGAAATATGGGCAAGAGGGTTTTGGTTGGAAGACCAAAAAGGTTAATGGGACGTTTGGAAGGAGATTTTGAAGGAAAAAGATTGGTGCTGGGAAAATATGGCTTTTAGTATTGGAAATGGTACCAAAATCAGATTTTGGACTGATCTTTGGTGCGGTTGTACAGTGCTGTCCCAAAGGTTTCCTCACCTTTATGGCATGGCTGCTCATAGAAACGGCACGGTAGAAGAAATGTGGGATCAGAATGTCGGCCAAGGAGGTTGGGATTTAAGGTTTGTGAGAGATTTCAATGATTGGGAGTTGGATATGGTAGGTAATTTGCTTCATGTTTTGAGGGGCTATAAACCTACCTCAGAAGAAGATGCAGTTTATTGAAAAGGGGGAAGAAACGGACAGTTTAAAGTCAAGGAAGCTTACAACTTGGTGGTTAATACCGTGGCTAACAACTTTCCGAAAAGTAACATTTGGGTGGATAAAGTTCCAACTAAAATTTTGTTTTTTGCTTGGGAGGCCACTTGGGGGAAGGTGCTTACGTTAGATAGGCTTCAGAAAAGAGGGTGACAACTCCCGAACCGTTGTTTCTTGTGTGGCTGCGAAGAGGAATCTGTAAATCACATTCTCATACACTGTATAGTGGCAAAAGTCCTGTGGGATATGATCTTTACTTTGTTTGGTGTTTAGTGGGTCTTTCCAGAAACTATAAAGGAGGTCTTATTGAGCTAGAGGGGCCCTTTTGTAGGGGAAAAAAGGAGAAAGATATGGAGGTCTATCCCGTTGTACATTTTTTGGACTCTTTGGAAGGAAATAAATAGACTAGCTTTTAGGGGGGGAGTGATAGCAATTCACAAATTAAAAAATTCTTTTGTCTGTAATTTGTGGTGTTGGGTGAGATTGTATAGTGGAGAGAGTTCGCTGTCTCTTATAGGCTTCTTGGAGTGGATAGCCTCCAGATAAGGGTTGGTAGGTTTTTTTTGCTTTCCTTTTGGTTGTGAGGCTTAGCTAGTTTGTATACTCCCTGTATACTTCGTGGTTTTTTGGCCTCTTTTCAATATATTCAGCGCTTATCTATCAAAAAAAAGATTTTGCAACTCTTTCGCTTTGAAATTAGAAAAAAATTAGTGTCATCTGCAAATTTCAAATAATACACCCTAGTTTTGCTTCTCCCCACTAGGAAGCTTTGTTATCAACATCCTACATAAAACAATTGCTACAATGGTGAAAAGGAAAGGAGAAAAAGGGTCTCCTTGCTTTAAGCCTCTGGTTGCTTTAAACCATCCTTGTAAAACCACAAAAGTAGTGAGGACAAACATCCCCTGATCCATGATCTCCATCTAGTACTAAACTCCCTGTCAAGTGCATGGTCTAAAACCCCCCCATCCGCATGGTCATAGGCCTTTTAGAATTAATTTTGAAAACTGTTCCTTCCTCCCTCGATCTTCTTTTCTCATCCACCATTTCATTGGTTATCAATACTACATCTAGGATTTGTCTCCCCTTTACAAAAGTTCCTTGGAAAATGTGGATAGTTTCATGAAGTACTCATCAGATGCAATTTAAAAGAACTTTAGTTATAATCTTATACAAGCTTGTGACCAAGCTGATAAGCCTAAAATATGATATTTTGATTGTTGGACTCATTTTTCAGCATTAGAGCAATAAAGATGGCATTGGTGCTCTAGTTAATTACCCCTACTAATATGAAACTAAACACATTTCATTTTTTTATTTTTTATTAATGGATTCTCCTTTATCACATCCCAATACTATTGAAAACATTACTATAGAGAAACCATCAGGCCCCAGGTTCTTTTCCTTGTCTAATTGAAACATAGCTTTATGAACTTCCCCTTTTGTAAAGGGTCAGTCCAGCAAATTTTAGGAATCACTTCCCTACATCATAATTATAATAACCCTAAGATATAATTATTATTATTATTACCCCGAGATCTTGAATTCTTACCTCGAGCTTTTCTTTTAATAAATAAATCTCTGATATGTTTTGAAACAAAATCACATGACTTGATTGTCTTGGCCCACATTTTTTTCCTTTGATAACATGGAAACCCACTAGCCTTGCTTCGCAGGAATGGATGGATACATGATCCCTCCTCTTGGATGGTATATTTGGTAAGACTAGGACTTGAAACTAGGACCTAACATTTCGAAGGAGGACCTCCCCGTTTGAGCTGCCCATGGGGAGTATTGTTGCGGCTTACATATGGGAACCCTTTGCAAAATTTCAGCATAAAATTCTAGTGTATTTGGTTTGATGTGTAGGTTAGCATAGATCTGTGTCTTCTAATAAAGTTCTTCTATCTTAACTCTAACATCTGAACAATAACTTGGTATCTCGTCAAACATGATATAGCAATGTGGATTAGAGAAACAGTTTCTGTTTACTTTTGTATTTTGGTCATCTTTACCTATTTGACATGAGTACCTCCTATCGATGATAAGCACTATAAAATGGCTATGTTTAAGATCTTTACTCCACTGCTGCATTTCTTTAGATCTAAAATACTCTAATTCTCTACCGTGAAAATGCAGGTTATTTGTTCTCCCGAAATCATGCCCGGGTTGTGGTGCTGGTGGCAACTCTATATGCTATCTATTGTGTCAAAGTTCGAGTTGGATGGTTTGGAGTATTGCTCTCGATAAACCTTTCATTCATCTCAAATGATATATTCAATTACTTGCTCCCCTTGTGTGACAATGTGAGTGAAAGCCAACACTTTGAAGAGCAAAAAGAATCGGAATCAGAATCAATTACAGAAGATGATATATCTGGAAAATGTGACTTCTCTGTTCCTACCGAGGAAGCTGAAAAACTGCAGTCATGTAAATCAAGCAGCAAAGCAGCTGCTACTACGACTGTTATTAGTAAGCTGAAAGAGTCTTCCACTAGCCAGATTGTTAAGGAAGATGCAAGTTCAGTGGATGAGATGAACAGGATATTATGTAGTGTAGATCATTATGATGCGTTGGGATTTCAACGCCACAAGAAAATTGATGCTGCTAGTTTAAAGAAGGAATACCGGAAGAAGGTCTATGCTTTTTTCCTTTTCCTTTTTTGGGTTTTATGCTTGCACATTCTTTCTTCTACAATTTCTCTTTCACCAAATGTAAGCTGGATTAGGCTAACGTAAGTGTCAGTTCACTGATAATGTTGATGTAAGCTTCTGAAGGGGACTTAGCTGCTTACTCAGGTGGAGGGTGGGGTTTGAAGTTTCTGATGCATAATCTCAGTTTCCTTGTGTGCTTGGCTTCTTCTTTGTGTAGATCGTTTTTCAATATTCCAACGTACATGTGTGTGCACACGTGTGTGTGTGTGCATATTTCATTTTAGTGTCTGGAAACAAGGAAGAGGAGGAGAGGTGCTCAATGTAGGACTATAAAATGGAAGTAGCATCTGATATGCTGCATCATTGTTGCATTGCACCTTGTGAGGTGATTGTAAGTTTATGCAAGTGGTGTGGTATGCTTACTGTTTCCTTTATATGTGTGGGTGTAGGCCATGCTTGTGCATCCTGATAAAAATATGGGAAGTCTACAGGCAAGCGATTCATTTAAAAAACTTCAATGTGCATATGAGGTAATTATCTTTTGCTGAAATTACTTCTATTTATTTTATTTGTTCTTTTGTGCTACTTAAAATATATGTAAGAAATGGAAATGGAAATGGAAATTGCACTTTTAATACATTCTCTTATTTATCAAACACACATATATGTGTGTGTGTGTGTGTGTGTGTGTCAAAAGGAAGTTGTGGTTTGGCTCTTTATTTTTATTTTTATTTCTGGAAAATTACAGAGGTATAGAACTTTCAGGCTATTTTTGCTAATCATAGTGGCATAAGTCTTTTTCAGGTTCTTTCTGATTCTACAAAGAAGCGAGATTATGATGAGCAGCTGAGAAAGGAAGAATCCAAAAGTGTATGTCAGAAGTCGCATGGAAGTTCACATCAGGTATCAGTTGTGATGTTGACATGGTTGTGGATGTTATTATCAATTAGTGTGGAGATCTTACTTAGTTAAAGTTTTATCTCTTTGAACCAAATTTTAACTAACATGGAGTTGTCACTATCTCGAAGAGAGTGAGTTAACAGTTTACTGTTGAACTATAACCTCATTTGTAGGATTGAACTTAATAATAGCTTTATCATAAGCAGGGTAATCCAGATTATTGCTCTGAAGAATCAAGGCGTATACAATGCACGAAGTGTGGCAATTCACATATATGGGTGTGCACCAATAGGACGAAGGCCAAGGCAAGATGGTGTCAGGTCTGGCCTTTTCGAATTTGTTTGTGAATTTCTCTTACTCATTCAATCACTTACTCATCTCTGCATCATGACTGGTCTTTGGCATCAGGATTGCTGTCAATATCATCCAGCCAGGGATGGAGACGGATGGGTTGAATATAGAGGCTCATTAGTCTTTGATAGGCCTCAAAAGGTAATTTTCTTCCAAGTAGAGGACCAACTTGTTAAAATTTTTTGGGTGTGGAAACTGACCTAAAATTGTGTGTGGTTTTTGACTTCTGATAAGTTGGTAACTGTTATTTAATCTTAGTTGGTCTATTTTCTGATTTCTGAATGATATCTATATGGATTCAGATCTGACAACCACTTAAATTGGGAGTGTTTGGCAGAAAGTTCTATTTTCCAAAAAACAGTATTATTCTCAATACTGTTAAAGGAACAGTCTGATTACCATCATGTTTACTAATGTAGAGAAGTGTTTATAAAAGCTCTCTGTTGGTGGGCAAAGCCTATGAAAGGCTATATTTTGGGGGTTTTAAAGATGGAAGACTGTTAGGTTTCAAAAGTAGTGTCATTGAAATTCTTGAAAGCATGTTGTTGAAACTTTTGGATGTCAAAATATTGTGTGAATGACCGAATACCTTGGCCTTGAGTTTTGTATATTATATATAGACTTTACAAGGATGCTTTACATGGAAAGCAAATAAAATCAAATAATTCCAGCATGATTCTAGCCCTATACATGTAAACTATAATCTGTCAAATAATATATGCTAACTGTACAGAATAATAAATGGAGAAATAAGGAAACAATTGTGGGCTAAAATAAGGAAAGAAGTGTGGACAGCAAGTGTGGGCTAAATAAGGAAGGAAGTGTGGACAGCAAAGCTGTCCTTTGACAGCCCCCCTCAAATTGATGCAGGTTGATCAACAAGCATCAATTTGCTACTTAGCAAGCAATGTTGATGACGAGGGAGAGCCTTGGTGAAGATATCAGCAATTTGTAAGTCGGTGGAAATATGTGGAAGAGTGATAACACGAGCTTCAAATGCTTTACGGATAGAGTGACAGTCCACTTCAATATGCTTTGTGCGCTCATGATAGACAGGATTGGCCGTGATCTGAATAGCGCTTGTATTATCGGCATATAAAGGTGTAGGATCGGTCTCAGAAAAATCTAACTCCGCAAGCAAACCTCGAAGCCAAATGATTTCAAAACAAGCAAGAGACATCGCCCGGTACTCAGATTCCGTAGATGACTTAGAGACTCTGTCTTGCTTCTTACTTTTCCAAGATATCAATGCATCACCTAATAACACACACCAACCAGTGATGGAGCGACGGGTATCCGCACAAGCAGCCCAATCAGCATCACTATAAGCAGCAAGGCGAGTAGAATTGCCTGTAGGGAAGAACAAACCACGAGTAGAAGTGCCTTGAACATAGCGTATGATCCTACGAACAGCAGCCAAATGAAGATGACGAGGAGTCTGAAGGAACTGGCTGACTTGCTGTACAACAAAAGAAATGTCCGGTCTAGTAATGGTGAGATAAACAAGGCTACCCACCAACTTCCTGTATAAACTGGGATCAGCAAGTAAGTTGCCCTCCTCTTTGCGAAGCTTGACATTTAATTCCATGGGAGTATCAACAGAAGTAGCCCCTTGTAGACCAACTGTAGCCACCAAGTCACTCGCATACTTATGTTGATTGAGGGAAATACCAGAGGGACTATGATGCACCTCAAGACCAAGAAAATATGTGAGAGACCCAAGATCTTTCATATGAAAGGACTCGGAGAAATGAGTTTTGAGCTGACCAAGTAAAGTAGAATCGGAACCAGTGATCACAATGTCATCAACATAAACCAAAAGAACAACAATACCCATGTCTGATTTCCGAAGAAACAAGGAAGTGTCATACTTGCTCTGCCTGAATGAAAATTGTAATAAAGTGGTGCGGAATTTATCAAACCAGGCCCTTGGAGCCTGTTTGAGACCATAAAGAGAGCGACGAAGCTTACACACATGTGAAGTAGGAGAGGGAAACAATCCCGGGGGTGGCTTCATATAAATACACTCTTTAAGATCCCCATGAAGAAAAACATTTTTACATCCATCTGATGTAGTGGCCAATCACTGGAAGCAGCAAGAGCTAGAATCGTACGAACAGTAGTCATTTTAGCCACAGGAGCAAAGGTCTCTTCATAATTGACACCATATTCCTGATTATTCCCAAGTGCAACAAGCCGAGCTTTGTAACGATCCAAACTTCCATCAGATCGGACCTTGACTGAGTAAACCCATTTGCAACCCAGAGGAACAATAGTGGGAGGACAGGGCTCAATGTCCCAAGTGTGATTGGCCTCTAGAGCGGCAATTTCTTCCTGCATAGCTTGTCTCCAACAATCATGCTTAGCAACATGTGAGTAGCATGTGGGAATATCAAATTTGGACAATGCAGCAGTAAGGGCTGAAATAGAATTGCCAGAACTGGAAGAGGGAAATCCATACCTATTCGGAGGTACAGACACTCGAGAAGAGCGACGTACTGAAGGTGCTGCAACTGACTGCATCTGGAGCGTGGTAGGATCAGATATCGGGTGAGCCACTGAAAGAGACTGTGGGCGGGAGCGTCTTGTATACACAATACCTGGTTGAAAGCGAGAACTGATTGGATGAAGATCTGAGAATTGTTGCTCAAAGGATGGATGAAGATCTGAGAACTATTGCTCAAAGGATGGATGAAGATCTGAGAATTGTTGCTCAAAGGAGGGAAGGACCACAGTAGAAGAGGATGACACAGTAGAAGAGGATACAGGAAAGAAATGTTGATTTTCAAAGAAAATAACATTCCTAGAAATACGTGTACGATGTAATGTAGGATCATAACAAACAAATCCCTTTTGACACATATTATATCCCAAGAAAGCACATCGAATAGATTGAGCAGATAATTTATGTCGCTCATGAGGAGGTAAATGAACAAAGCATACACAACCAAAAATACGAAGGTGATCATAACTAGGTTGCTTAGCAAATAACCGGAAATAGGGAGACTCCATATGTAGGACTTGAGAAGGTAAACGATTAATCAAGTGAGTAGCAGTTTTTAGAGCCTCTACCCAAAACATGGATGGAACAGAAGATTCTAACAAGAGAGTACGTACCACATCTAAAAGATGACGATTTTTGCGTTCGGCAACTCCATTTTGTTGAGGAGTAGAGGGACATGAACGTTGATGAATAATACCTTAGAAGCCAAGAATGCTTGAAACTCAGTAGACAAATACTCACCACCGGAATCTGTGCGTAATGTCTTAATAGAAGTAGAAAATTGATTGTCAACATACGTTAAAACTCAGTGAAAGTACGAAAGACCTCAGATTTAGAGCGAAGAAAGTAGACCCAAGTAAATCTGCTATGATCATCAATGAAAGTCACATAATATTTAAATTTCTCATGTGAACTAACCGGGGAAGGTCCCCAAACATCACTATGGATAAGATCAAAGCAGTGAGATGCTCTACTTGCATGCAAAGGGAAGGGAAGAGTTTTACTTTTACCAAGTTTGCAAGAATCACACTCAAGAGATAAAGAATAATGATCCTTATTACCAGGTAAACCAGAGTTCAATACATGAGATAAGATCTGAGTATTGGGATGGCCTAAACGACGATGCCACACCATACTAAGATCTGAAACATTATTACAAGCAAAAGACTTAATAGAAGAACGTAGAGAAAAATCTGGAACAGGTAAAAATAGTGGAAACAAGCGCCCCACTTTAGGTCCCTTCGCGATCGGCTTCCCCGTTACTTGGTCCTGCACAACACAACCATTACCAGAAAAATTAACAGCACAATTGTTATCAACTAAATGGCCAATAGAAATAAGATTCGTGGAAAGCTGAGGAGCAAGAAACACATCAGTGAACTTAGAAGAGGCATCGCCGATAGCAGCTATGGGCAAAGAGCTGCCATTGGCAGTCTGAATGGAAGATTGACCAACGTAGGGCCGAACATGACACAAAGCGGTGGGATTATTAGTCATGTGATTAGAGGCCCCCGAGTCCATGTACCAGAGTTTAGTAGAATTGTTACCTTGAAACCCCATTGCTGATAATGTTGAAATTAACATCCGTTGTACCATTTCTGAGGTGCAGTAATCTGGTGTAGGAGGTGCAGGAACAGAGCATGCAGCTGAAGGAGAGTCGTGTGTGGCTACAGGAGGGACAATAACTGAAGTTTGAAATGCTTGGGCCTGACGATTCTGGGGGCGAATATGACATTCTTTGATAATGTGACCCTTCTTCTTGCAATAAGAACAAAACTTCTTAGGGCAAGTGGCAGCAATATGCCCATATTCCTTGCAGCAAAAACACTGCAAGTTTTTAGAATGCATAGGTGGTCTGCGTCCTTGGGCAGCATAAGCTACAGTTGTCGTCCTGGAACTGCCATGAGATTGCTCCAAAATAGCTTGAGTACTAAGGCGTTGCTCTTCGCGAAGTAACTCACCAAAACAAATATCAAGAGAGGGAACAGGAGATCTATTCAGTAAAGAGGAGCGGACAGATTCATATTCCGGACGTAGTTTCATAAGAAACTGATCACGCCGGGTAGTCGCGTGAATAGTTTGAATAGTTAAGAGAGCGGCAATAGGAACATCTGCTGTAACCAAATCAGCATATTCATGCCAAAGAGTTAGAAATGCCGAGTAGTAGTCCTGGATGGAAAGACTACCATGTTGAAACATGGCAATCGCATGTTCTAATTGAAAGCGACGAGCATCGTTATCCTGATGATAAACTTTCTTCAAATAAGCCCACATAGATTGAGCGGAGCGATGGGGCTGCAAGTGGGTGACAATATGAGGCTCCACTGAACCAGAAGCCAAGACATGATGCGTGCATCAAGCACACCCATGAAGGAGAAGACCCAACATCCTGAGATTTGTCAAAAGTGGATGGTGTTTCAACATCCGTGCCATCAATATGACTCCAAAGGTCTTTTCCCTTAAGAAAAAGTTCAAACTGAAATGCCCAGGTAGAATAATTTGTGCCTGTAAACTTAACACACAAAGGTGCGGAATTCATAGAAAATAAATAGAACTCGAGACAAAAGGATGGACCAAAAAAAATCCTAGAAGAAAACTGACCCACGACAGCCACAGAAATACTGAGAAAAATAGTTGTGGTTGGGTGCAGCACGGATCAACACAGACTTGACCGAAAGACACGAGAGACACCTCCGAAACCGAAAAGACAAAAGAATTTGAGGGAAGAAAAATTAGCAACCTTGCTCTGATACCATGTCAAAATATTGTGTGATTTGATCGAATACCTTGGCCTTGAGTTTTGTATATTATATATAGACTTTACAAGGATGCTTTACATGGAAAGCAAATAAAATCAAATAATTCCAGCATGATTCTAGCTCTATACATGTAAACTATAATCTGTCAAATAATATATGCTAACTGTACAGAATAATAAATGGAGAATAAGGAAACAATTGTGGGCTAAAATAAGGAAAGAAGGGTGGGCTAATTTAAGGAAAGAAGTGTGGACAACAAGTGTGGGCTAAATAAGGAAGGAAGTGTGGACAGCAAAGCTGTCCTTTGACATTGGATAGCAGACAATCCATGGTTTTGGGCAGATAGTCTGAAGGTAGAAAGAAATTGAGGGTTAAAAAATAGGACCTAGGTTAGAGAAAATAGAAAAAAAAATGACAGGTCTGATGGGGCTAGAAAATATAGCAATGGCCCCTCATCAACTACAACTTTCATATTTTTTTTTTGATCGATAATCACAAATATATTAAAGGGCAAAGGCCACAAAGCATACAGGGAGTATACAAATTAGCCTAAAACAAGAACACAAAAAATAAGCACCCTCACCCACCCTTAAGTGGCCGCTAGCCACTCCAAAAAGCCTAAGAGCGAAGAGGGCTCCTCTCCAATATACACCCTAGCCCAACTCCACAAGGTACATACAAAAGAATTTTTGAGTTTCTGTATATCTAAAACACCTCCCCTAAAAGCTAATCTATTCATCTCCTTCCATACCGTCCAAAAAATACACAACGGGATGGAATTCCAAATCTTTTTCCTTTTTTTCCCCACAAAAGAGCCCCTCCAACTGAATAATGCCTCTTTAACTAACTCTGGGAACACCCACTGAACCCCAACAAGGGCAAGGACGATCTCCCATAGGGCCCTTACCACTATACAATGTAAAAGATCAACTATAACTTTCATATTTTCATCAATCAAATTCAAATTTCATTTTACACCGAATGACTATCTATACTCTAGAAACCTTACTAGGCTAGTGAATATTGTCTAAACAAAGCTTTCTAATACAGGGACCAAATAGGATTTAATATATAAAATATGAAATTTTGAACATCGAATTCCTGGTTTGAGATCCCTGTGAAAGAAGGCAGAAAGATGGGTAATTGTGCCTCAACATCCACTTAAACTTTATACCGCCATTTCTACTCTCAAGAGCTTTCTAGAACCAAAGCTTTGATATTTTCATAAATCAAACTCTAAATTTCATTTGACACCAAATGATCATATTAATTATTGAACTTCATTTCACACCAAATGGGTAATCCTACTCTTGAGAACTTTCTAGGCTAGTGAAAATCTTCTAAAAACAAGACTTGCCAATATGTTAACCCAATAGAATTCATTATCTGAAGAGATTTCTGAACACATTATGGCTAGTTGTGATCCAATAGAAGACTGAAGCAAATAGGAACTTTTAGAACATAAAAAAATTTAATGAAAATTGAAACTTAGGACTTCCTGCTAGAACTTTTGAATCAACAATACCCAAGCAAGAAATATACCCATAACCAAGCTACTGGTAAGCCTGTACCAGAAAACTGTAACTAATAAAATTTCAAAAATGCCCTTGGCAAAACTAAAACTCACTATAATGTTTATAATGATAAACAAAGAAACTATTGAATCAAACATCTATAACTGGCACATGCCTATGCACAAAAATGTTTCTGAACTTATGTGCATCCCAAAACTTTGAGATTAAACTTCCAAAGAGGATACATCTTCTCCAACAAAGCAACCAATAGCATGATATGATCTGGGTAAGGTAACTGTATTTGATTAATTTTATCGCTTATTATTTAGTTGAATGGATAGCAGTTATATGGTTCAGTTAATTGTTACTCTTAAAAGGTAAAATATCTTGGCTTAGTATGGGTTTCTTATGAGTTGAATAGCTTGAATGTAGAGGGGTACTTAGCAAGACAGTTTGTCTTCACTGTCCTCTTCCACTTGGAGCTAAAACCTAAAAATGATACAGCCAAAAGCACGTGGAGGATTTACTTAAAATGAGTGCTGCTAGTGTGCAAGGGTTCAAATACCAGAATCTATTCCTTTTTATATCCCCATACCTGTCATTTTGTTTCTCATTGCTATATCAGTAGGGAAACATTTTCTTTGTTAAGCTGCATCTTTATCGAATACTACTGTCTATTTCTTTCTCATTTACTGTGCTTTGACAGAAATTATTTATTTTTTGTAATGGTTTGATTGGTTTTTCCCCCCATTTCCAGGTAGAAATACCTCGTGCTTTTGTTTGTGCTGAGAGCAAGATCTTTGATGTGTCAGAATGGGCTATTTGTCAGGTTAGTAGTTTGTTTTTTATGTGTATTTATTCAAACAATTTATCATGTATTTGAAGTTAAAAAGAAATTCATCAAAAAAAAAAAAAAAATGTATTTTAAGATAAAAAGAATGTGGAAAGCCTTATGGGTCAATATCAAATTAGCTGCCAAGAATGGAGAGAACAGAACAACCTAAGGGGAGAGGCAGGGCAAGAGCTTATATGTTTCCTGCATCAGTTCATGCCAACGAAGAAGATAACATGTGTGAAAACATCATGATTCATGTTAGATTAATTGAGTCTCCCTTCTACTGTGCTACCCATGATGAGTCATGCACATGGCCTATTGATGCAATGACATCCATGGGCCATCCCAAATGATTGTGATAATTCAGGAATTCCAGTCACCCTGTTTGATGTTATGCAGTGAATTGATGTCTTATAAGTAAACCATGCTCCTCTTCCCCTATGCCCACAATGGAAAAAAAAGGACAGGAGATAAGATTTAGTTTGTTTGATGTGTTACTACAAATTGGATGGTTTAGATGTTATTGAATATCATTTTGCATGAAGCACCATCCTTTGGATCCATCAACATCTATGCAGAAGATGGGAAACAGGTATGATGAGGCTTTTTGAATGCGTGGACAGCTCCTTCATCCTTTGGCTGTGTTCTAGTGTTGGTTTTTGTAGCTTTAATTTGTACTCCGCTGACTACTCGATTCCCTTCTTAGTATTTTATGGTTTGAAATTGCTCCATACAGGGAATGGCATGCAGACCCAACACCCATCGTCCGAGCTTCCATGTCAACATGGTTGGTTTGGAGAAGACACAGAGATCCAAGTCAAGTAGATTCCCATGGGACTTGGGTGCTGAAATGATGGATGAAGATGATGAATTCGAGCTGTGGTTTCAGCAGGCTCTGGCGTCAGGGCTCTTCTGTGAGCCCTCCAAACGTAGAAAGAGCTGGAGTCCATTCAAGATGCATCAGAAGAAAGGGAAACAGCAATGGCGAAGATGGTCCTGAATGACCCAAGTAAAGGTGGTCACAAGAAAACTTACTGTCCACCTGAAATGGAAGATGAAAAGGTTGCCCATACCATTATCATCAATGCCCGATTGATGAAGCAAGAAGAGGCTGGATTTGATCATAAAGGAGAGGGACAACTACCAACCGTTCTCACCTGCTCCTTGTGCCTGTAAATAGATTCAGGTATTTTAAGGGAGCCCTTTCATCTTGAAAGTATCATTTTTGTTGTGGTACCTTCTGGAGAATGTTGGTGTTGGAATTATTAGAGAAAAACCATAAAGATCCCAACCAAACCGGGTGAATGCCTCCTCTTTGTACATTGTTGATACAGCTGAAACTCCTGTCTTACATTACTATGCAGTTGTAATAAGACCAAAAAAAAGAAGAAAAAAATCTGGGCAACATGTTAGCGATTCTTATAATTTACCCCATTTTCTAGCCAATTTCTTCTGATTTTCCTGGAGCTTTGAAGAGTCGAAGGATGTCAACAATTTATTAAAAAAAAAATAGCTGAAATAAAAAATCTATATCTTTTCAAAAGCTATAAATTTTCAATTATTATTATTTTTATAAAACTGCTTTTAAAAATAATTTTAAGACAAATTATATTTTCAGAAAAAAGAATATATTAGGGTCCATTTAACAACTGGTTTTAAGAACAGTTTTTTGTTCTTCACAACAGAATAAGAAAATAAGAAAATATGTTTGGTAATTAGAAACTGTTCTTAAAAAGAGAAACTGAGATGTTTTCGGGAATGATTTTTAGTTGTTTTATTTTATTTTACTTGTTTTTTAAGGATTGTTTTAGAAAATAATTATATAAGAATGCAGAATGATTAAAATTAAAGCATTTGGATGTAAGAGTTATCTTTAAAGCATATTAAAAAATAGGTTGAAAATATTTTAACTTCCCAAACGGGGTTTTACTTTCTAAAATATCATAAAATTCTCAAAAAAATATTTTTTAAAATTATTTTCGAAAATTACAAAATAAGGTTTTAATTTTTCTATCGTTGTTATTCTTCGATGGTATGGTGTACATTGAATATTTTTTATTTATAGAAAAAATACAATTCCTATAGAAATTATTATATAAATAGTGAAGACCAATGATTTGAATATTGGAAATATTGATGGTTGGGTTTTATAAAAATATCGAAAAATATAAAAAATTATGGGGCAGTAAAAAAAAACAATAAAAATATTAGAAAAAACTTCAAATAATGATAAAACAAATAATAGTACATATTGAAGTTAAAATTCAAAAATATATTTTATGCTAAAATAATAAATTATATGAAAAAATTTGATATAAGTATAATTGTTTTTTATTTAAAAATTATTTGTAATTATATTTTAAAATCAATATTTATTTATTTTATTTTTTTATTTTTCATAATAATTTAAATGAAATTTGAAAATTATAGCAGGAGATTATACCATATAATTACAAGCTATTTAAAATAATAATAATCATCATGATTTGAAATTTAAAGCATTTATAATTGTTTTTATTTAAAATTATTTGCAATTATATATATATATATATATATATATATATATATTTATTTATTTTATTTTTTTTTCATAATAATTTAAATGACATTTGAAAATTATAGCAGGAGATTATAACATTTAATCACAAGCTATTTAAAATAATAATAATCATGATTTGAAATTTAAAACATTTATAATTGTTTTTTATTTAAAATTATTTGCTATTATATTTAAAAATATATATTTATTTTTATTTTATTATTATTTTTATTTTTCATAATAATTTAAATGAAATTTGAAAATTATAGATAGAGACTATTTATATCATATAATTGCAAGCTATTTAAAAAATAATAATTATTATTTGAAATTTAAAAAAATTTAAGATAGTTTTAAAAATGTAGGATAAAGTGATTTTTTTTTTGTATGACACTTATTTTTTATATAGATATAAAAAGTTATTATTATTTATTATTAAACAATTTCTTATTTTTTTTTATTTATTAAAAAAGGACAAAGGGTGTTTTATTGGATCGGGGTCAACCCGACGATGCCCCATTTAAAATGGGCCAAGATTGAGCCCGGCCCATTGCATTCACCTGACTGCCACTTCTCTGTTTTCCCGCCATTTCGCTTCTGCTCAGAAGTCTCAGACAACCAACGGTCTAATGAAATTACCATACAACCCTTCCACCATTAGAAGTGAGACAGTTAAAAGGAGAGGAAAGAAAAAACTAAAAAAGAATCGTTATTTTTCTGTCTTCTGTTTGGTACCCGAGAAAATGCAAGAAAACTAAAGAAGACGAAGATTGTTAATACAAGTGAAGAACTCAACTGAAGTAAGCCAAATAGGGGTGATGGTGGTTGATGGCGGGATTTTCTTTTCTGAGATTTTCTCAGCAACCAAACAGAGTGTTAACAGGAAGTGTTATTCCATGATTTGCTCTATTGCAGATAAAACTGAATTGAACATGGAAATAGCGAGACTTCAGGATCGGATCGATTAGCTTGTGACGGAGATGCTTGTTGAGACGAGTTTTTCCATCTCTTTTTTTCATCCTTCTTGGAAGTTTTGGTTTATTTTCATTAGATTTAGGTTTGAATTTTGTTTCTTGGATGTTGTTCAAATAATGAAAATAGATAAAATTTTACGTAATTTTGAGCATTTTCTCTGTTGTGTAAGTGATTTATTGCCCACTTTCAAGGTTTTGTTTGGATATTGGGAAGAGCAATGGGAAAGGAAAGGAGAACGTTGAAAAATAGCTTGAGAAAAGAATCAATTTTGGAGTAATTTTCATAATTTTTTATTTCTTCTTCCCAAAATCCAAACGAAGCCTTAGTGTATTTGTTAATTATTTCAGTTTGAGTTTGTCACTTATGGCAATTGGGAGATTGATTATCTTTCTTTGCTTAAATTTTGAAGGGTCATCCCGCTTCCATCCCTATAGACATTGTTTGTTCTCACTCAAACATTCAAACATACTTTCACAACTTTAAAATGTGTTTACAAGATTATAAAAAACTCATATATATATATATATATATATATATATATATATATAGCGTTAAAAACTTTTTTCCCTATTCGATATGGGATATCACAATGAGATTGTGAGATTAAACATACAAACATCCTTTGCATATATATATATATATATATATATATATATATATAGTCTTATGAACTTTTTCTCTTATCCCATGTGGATCTCTTGGGCCTAGAGTGGACAATAGTTATATGGTTGAGAGTAGGTTATTACAAATGGTATCAGAGCCGATCCTCGCCCTTGATGTGAGAGTTTGTTTGACCTTACAACATGTGAGACATGATGAAGATGTTATATCTATGTAGGGGCTGATTGTGATATTCCACATTGGATAGAGAAAAAAGTTCCTAACACTATAAATGTATGAGTTTCTCTTAACCTTGTAATTACGTTTAGCTATGAGGGCATATTGGACACAGAGAGGAAATATCTACATGATTGGGAGTGGGTCGTTGCGGTTATAATATATCATTTAAGAATGAAAGAGGTTTTTTTCCATGCCTTTCTTGATTGTTTATTTCTGGTTTTTGATATTATTCCTTAAAGGGACCTTTGCAGGACCAATTCCTAGCAAATCAAGAATTGCAAGCAGCAGGTAGTCCTCGGTTACTTGGGATAAAGATCCACTAATACTGCACTGAAATGGAGAATTACTTGATAGGGTTTGCCAACTATCTGTATTTCCCAATCTGATGTCTTTTTTATATCTAAGTTTTAAGTATTTGTTTCATGATTTAGTGTATTAAACTTTTGTCGTCTAATATGTGCAGGATACAACCTAATGTTGATTATGCAAAAGTGTCAGGTTGTGCTGCCAGCCTACAATTATGTAGTTTTGAGTAAGTTAGCCATCTCTTTCTTCAAATTGATAAATTGTAGTTTTTTCAATTCATTCTTTCATTTGTTCATGTACAGAGTATATATAGAGGGTAATCACCATTCTAAGAATGAGAAAGAATGATACAAGGAAATAATGATATAAAGAAATAACAACTAATATCCTAATATCTCAACTTTCCTAATATCTCAATATTCCTAATATCTCAACTTTCCTAATATCTAAACATTCCTAATATCTCAACACTAAATGATATAAGGAAAAAAGGATATAAGAAAAACATTCCTAATATCTCAACACTCCCCCTCAAGTTAGTGCATAGATATCACACATGCCCAACTTGTCTAAAAATTTTGAGAACACTTCACTTGAGACAGCTTTGGTGAGAATATCGGCCAATTGATCTTCTGATCGAATCTTAGGCAATTCCACAATCTTAGCATCCAACTTTTCCTTAATGAAGAATCTATCTACCTTGACATGCTTTGTACGATCATGTTGTACTGGATTATGAGCAATGTCACATGCGGCTTTATTGTCACAAAACAATCGGATTGGTTGCCTAGATAGGTAACCTAAATCCTATAAGAGGAGTCTTAGCCATAATGCCTCACAAAGTCCTAGAGCCATACCTCTAAATTCCACTTTTGCACTTGAACGAGCGATGACATTCTGCTTCTTACTTTTCCATGTCACAAGATTACCACCTACAAAGGTAAAGTAACCAGATATAGATCATCTATCATCCACTGCACCGGCCCAATCAACATCAGTATATACTTCTATGCTCTGATGATCAACATTTTTAGCGAACAAAATTCTCTTCCCAAGAGCATTCTTCAAATACCTCAAAATACGCATGACTACATTCATATGTTGCTCTCTAGGATTATGCATGTATTGATTCACTACACTCAATGCATAAGCAAGATCTGGTCTTGTATGAGCTAAGTACATTAATCTCCCCACAAGTCTTTGGTATCTTCCCTTATCGGTTGATACATGATTAGGCTCAACACACAATTTCAGACCTTCTTCTATTGGTATATTAACAGGTTGACATCCCGACATTCTAGTTCTTGTAAAAGATCTAAAACATACTTTCTTTAAGACAGAAAAATTCCTTCACTTGATCGAGAAACTTCAATCCTAAGAAAGTATTTCAGAGGAACTAGATCTTTCATTTCAAATTCTCTAGATAAATAATTTTGCAGAGCTTTTATTTCTTCAGGATCATTTCCTATAACTACCATGTCATCCACATATACGATGAGTGCCGTAATCTTACCATGTTGCTTTTATGAAAATTTTGAAACAACAAGTTCACTTCATCTTTGGTCTTCATCAAGCATAACCATGTCATTCTGGTACAATCATCAATAAAAGTAACAAATCAACGTGAGCCACTCAAAGTTGGGACTTTGGATGGGTCCCAAACATCATAATGTATAACCATAAAAGGAAACAGACTTTTATTCAAAATTAATGGAAACAAAGCATGATGACTTTTAGCCAATTCACAAATATCACAACGGAAACCAGAAATATCACTCTTTGCAAACAAACTAGGAAATAATTTTTTTAAATAACCAAAGGAAGCATGTCCCAGATGTCGATGCCACAACCAAGTTTCAGACTTTTTCTTCTCCCCCTTAGATCCATCTGCCATCAAGGCTTGTTGCAACTTATTTGAATCCTTTGACTGCAAGTCCAAGTAATAGAGTTTTCCCCGCTTAATACCACAACCAATCGTCTGTCTTATTTGGATGTCCTTAATCACACAAAATTCAGGCCAAAAAATGACAATACAAGATAAGACTGTAGTGATTTGAGAAACTAACAAAAGATTGTAATCTAAAAATGGGACAACTAAAATAGAATCCAAATCCAAAGTATCAGTAAGAGTTAAGGATCCTTCCCCAATGGCTGGGGTTGTGTTACCATTGGCTGTGGAAACAATTTTTTGTGAGGAAGGTCTAAGGGGTGAAACCTGTCTAGAATCAAAAGTCATATGATCTGTAGCACCATAATCAATTATCCATGCACTATTAATAACAGGTGTAAAATTATTTAAAAACTTACCACCATGATCTGTAGCAGCTACCAATGCAGAGGCTTTCTCAGCAACATTAGCCTCTATTTTTATTTTGGCAACAATTGCAGTCGAGGTTTTCTTGGAATCTTTCTTCCGTTGATCACGATTATTATCATTAATAACAAAGTGTTGATAGCCTAAACATGATCTAAAGGTCCATGGTTCAAACCCTTGGTTCCTCATTGTTTTCTTGGTCATACCAAGAGTCGTTGCTTTGAAATTGTGGGATATCCAGATTGGTGGGATCAGTTTTATTGTAGTGAGTGCATTTGAAGGTTGACTTATCAATATTAGGGCTTGTCTTAGGATGGTTGATCGTTGTCGGACTACCATAAAGACAAAATATCCAGGATTTCAGTTCCATGGCTCTGATACCATCTTCAAATTGATAAATTGTAGTTTTTTTCATTCATTCTTTCATTCGTTCATGTATAGAGTATATATAGAGGGTAATCACCATTCTAAGAATAGGAAAGAATGATACAAGGAAAGAATGATATAAGAAAATAACAACTAATATCCTAATATCTCAATATTCCTAATATCTTAACTTTCCTAATATCTAAACATTCCTAATATCTCAACACTAAATGATATAAGGAAAGAATGATATAAGGAAAGCATTCCTAATATCTCAACACTCTTTGCTAATGCATTAGAGGGCTTGATATATATTTTAAATGGTCAGCAAAAGCTAGTGCTTTACTTGAAGTTTGCCTGCTACACTTATACATGCCTTACATGTAGTGCACCAAAAGAAGGATTGTAAGTGATACTTTTCACAATCCTTTTGCTGGTTCAAGCTTTTCGATTATTTATTTATTATTTATTTTTTGATTTGCATTTCTTCTCTTCATATTTTCTTTTTTTGATCATCTTCAACCACTTGAAAGGTTCTTTTATTAAAAGAACTGGCTTTTTTAAAAAAAGGGTCTTATACAAACAGATAGAAAACCATCTTAGTGAACAATTTTATTGAAAGGACTCATCAGTTTTTCTGTGACCTACCTTTTATCAATTATTTCAGGGACATATTAATCTTTCTTGATATAGAGAGTGGATTCCCTCTTGAGAATGTGTTCCCAAAGTTCCAGTGTAGATTTCCAAAATACCAAGATTTTGATCCAATATGACCTAC
Organism: Vitis riparia; assembly: GCF_004353265.1. Classification (NCBI taxonomy): domain Eukaryota; kingdom Viridiplantae; phylum Streptophyta; class Magnoliopsida; order Vitales; family Vitaceae; genus Vitis; species Vitis riparia. The sequence continues at coordinate 19,651,851 of NC_048449.1, read as the reverse complement.
CAAAGAAACAAAGATGGATGTATTGGACACATTTTCTAAGATTCAACCTAATTGAAGATTCAAATAAATCATGCTATCACATAGTTCTCTTGGTTTATTTATTTCACCATTGTTGCCTGTTGATTTAGGTGTTTTTTTTTTTTTTTTTGCTGTTATATCATATTAGATGTGAAATTTTGGAGCTCTATTTTGTGTAGTTTGAAATAAAAGTTTGCATTCTTGTTTTGTTTGTTGGTGCAGTGTTGGAGATCAATCCATAGAACATGCTTGCCCTCTCTTAATGCAAGCCTGGTCACATAGATCTAAGGAACAGTAAGAAAGACATTGCCACATGCATTAGTTTTCTACTACTGATGGTTGAAATTTGTAGATCTAAGGAAGTAATTCAAGTCATAAGTGAACTTCAGAGTGGTTTGTTCTATTGCTGTCATTTCTTTTTCTCTCTTCTATTATTGACAAAACCTAAAACCATGTACATTTCATCTCCACCATCTTGGTACCAGAGCCAATTGCTACATTCAGTTGTAAGGTTGTTGATGATGGCTGATGATGTCAGATGAACTAGTTTCTTTCCCTTCTGATACAAAAAGGAGCTATTAAATTAACATAGAAAAAAAGTATAAAAAGTAGGGTAAGATATGTTTCATTAATGGAAGTACCAAAATCAAAGTCCATGTGCAAACAAAGGAGAAGGCTGTGGAGCCAAAATTAGCCCACCCACTCCTTGAAATGGTTGGACGGGCGACATTCCCAGTAACTCAAACTGACACACTCCCTGCTAATGGAAACCTTAAGGGAGGTCAAAAAAGGTATATATGATCTCCATCTATCCTGTAAACTTCTAGTGTTACCCTCAATCCAAATCACTATAGTGTAGCAAGTAATGCAAAATACCCAAAAACATGTGTTATAGGTAAATTTAGCATGTAAAAAGTGCAATAAAGTTAGCAAACCTACTTCAGAAGAGTATGCAAGAAATGTCCAGACCTATTAAGTATGGTTATTGGTAAAAGACTAAAAGCTTACAAATTATGTTTATATGGGAGAGTAGGAAAATTCACTAAAATTAAGTATGGGTTTTCAAAATTTATAGAGGGTACTCAACCTAATCCAAGTTTATAAATTTCTAAATTCATGTCATTAATGCATTTGCATTTGAGTGCAATACTTGGGTGCTTGATTTTCAAAATTAGTTATAAAACACTCTTAAGTTATTTGCAAAAACTTCTTTTACAATTTTGATTACAATAAAATAGGTATAAATTTACCTTAATACTTAAATTAAAGAGCAAATAAACGATATTTATTATTAATATAAAAAAAATTCAAAACTTATAGCAGAACTTTTAAACTATCATAAATGACTCATTTAAATGAAAAAACATTTATCTCATAGAGTTTTACGTAGATTTAGTTAACTTTTCTTTTTCTTTTTTTAATAAAAGAAAGTACTTCAAAAGCATTTTTTGATGTTTATATGCATAACAAAATTGTTCTTTTTGGAAAAAAAAGTTCCGTTACTCATTAATCTAAAAGTCACTAGATAATTTTTTGAATTTTTTTAAACTTTGTCAAATATCCCATTTTTATAAGAAGTATATTTTTAATATTGTAAAATACTTTTAATCTTCTAATAAAAATTTTATTTGAAACTTTGAGAGTATTCTTTTCAAAGAAGTACCATTTAAAAACTAATAAAAAGATTAAAAAAAATGAATAATAGTCCATGGCCTATAATTATGTATATAATGTTTTTGGGTGACCCGAGATTGGTCTCGATGAACTAGTTTTATTATCCACAATTACGTGATGATAACATTAAAAACAAAAACAAATGAAAGGAAAAAAAGTATATTGTAAAAATAAATCTTAATTTTATCGAAAAGTTTGGAAAAAATATCTTATTTAACAATATAGTTCTTTTCCATTTTTTTCATGACCAATCAAATAAAAAATTACAATTTTATTTTATATTATTTATGTCCTTATATTTTTCTCTCTCTACTTTCTTTGCCAAGCAAACACATCCGAAAGTAGGTTTCACTCCATGACTAAAATAGCTTGATTTGCAAATAAAAGCACCCAAAATATGAAAATTAAGATAAAATGTTATACACCAATCCATAAAAGATAAAATGGCAAAGCGCCAATGAGCCATGACATCTATTTTTACAAAAACCTTACCCCAAATAGAGACTGATAGAAAACTTTCAATCCAAACAGAACCATATGAATGAAATCTAGAAAAGAAAAGTTCTCCTTCCTAAGGAGTCCCCTTAGACTAAGAATCTTAAATCCAACAGCTCCCCCCTTCAAAGAATTTCTTCTAACTTTCCTTCCAAGTGCACCAAAACAAGCTCAGTGTTGTAGCTTTCTGAACTTTCCTTCTCATTTTCTGGTGCATATTATTCTACCTTTGTGGTGTGATGATCAAACAACACAAATCATGTGCCATGGGATGTTAACGGGGATTAGCCACTCTAGGAGTATTCAAGAAAAAGAGGAAAAGGGGAAAAAGGGGGAGGATTTTAGAATTTGGGAAGGTTTAGAATTTTCTATTCTTTAATCTCTCTCTCTCTCATATGTATGTATGTATATATTAAATTTTAAGTTTCCATTACAGTTGTTTTTACAATTTGAAAATTTTCATTGTGACAAACTCTTATTATAAGAAGTTTCCATAGAGTTAAAGTTTCTAATTCTAAACACTTTCTTTCAATGGTAGTTTTGAGGAAAGGAACAAGAGTCCTAATAAACTATTACTTTGGTCAAGTTTCTATTTTCCTGATTTTATTCAATTTTTTAGGCTTTGGAAAGACTAAATTAGGCTAATTGATGAAAGTTGGATTAGTGATTGATGATGAATAATATTAGGTTTTTATTTATTTATTTTTATTTATTTTCTATTTTTTTTTTTTTTACTTCTATTTGCTGCCAAAATTTTTATTTCACGTTCCTCTCCTTAAATCTTATAAGATTGAAGCTTTGTCTAGCTTACTTGATTGTGTACAACTATCCTAGAGTTGCCCTACATCAATTTGGGTATCGGAGTGAAAATTCTTGTCTTGAAGGTGTATGCAACTAAGGAGTGGAGCAATTTACCCAATCATGAGTTCCGAGAGTGCTGCCAATTTCAAGATGTTGCTTCAATATAGTAAGAGTAAATTTAACAGTCTAAACAAGAGGCCATTATGGAACTAACAATAGGCTAAATGAGATAGTGCAATTATTAGAAAGAAATCAAGAAAAGTAATCTATTGAAAAAGATGGTGGGAGCTAGCACACTTGGACCAAAATCCCAATAGAGTATGTGAGACAAACTTTGACAAAAATCATGATGTGACATAAAAGGTATGCATTGAAGTTGCTGAGTTTTTGGGAAAATTGAATTCTACGGATTTTCTTGATTGGCTTTTGTTTATGGTAGATTACCTGGATTGGTATGCTATGCCCGAGAATATCAAGGTTCATTTGGTGAAGGCAAATTATGTTTGTAGTTGGAGAGAACTTTGGATAAACTCTAGCTAATTATCAAATTATTTTATTAGAGGACTTTTTTTTTTTTTTTTTCAAATAAAGATATGTAACCCCTTAGTTTTTAGCTTTCTGTTTCTTAGGTTCTTAGAATATTTTATTTTTGGTAATTATCTTCCTAAATAGATTGCCTATATATTTAAGGCTTGCAATCTCAATCAAATATGACAAAGAGTTGCATTTTTCCTCTCTGATTTCATGGTATCAGAGTCGCAGCACATCTGGGCCTAATTCAATGTCATGGCAAAGACTTCCATGGCTAGAGGACGTTGTGGAAATGAGTCTTCAATGACTACTTTAGGTCCTATACAACAGATGTTTCAAACTACGTCTGCTTCCTTGTTATACAAAGGAGACAATACCTTTCTACAATTTCCTAGATGGAAATTGAATGGAAAAAATTGGTTGTAATGGTTGATTAAAGGAAGAGGAAAATTAGGGCACTTGACAGGAGCCACAAAGAAACCTCCTGAAGATGATCCAACCTTTTAAAATTGGGACTTAGAAGATTTCATTGTTATTGCATGATTGATTAATTCAATGGAGCTTAAGATTGGTCAAATGTACCTACTTTTGCCTTCAACAAAGGAAGTGTGGGATGTAATAAAGAGGACTTATTCATATATCAGAAACTTAGCCCAAGTTTTTGAAATTAGGTGCAAATTGAAGGAAATCAAACAAGGTAATCATTGTGTAACTCAATATTACACTGATCTTCAAGCTTTATGGCAAGAGTTAGATTTATTTATAGAGGCTAATTGTTGCCTTGAGTGTACTGAAAAACAGAGAAGGTCAATAGAGAAGGAAAGAATGTTTCATTTTTTGGCTGGTCCTGATGAAGACCTAGATGAGGTGGATGAAGGATTCTTGGAAAGGAACCGATGCCGCCTCTTGATGAAGTGTTTGCTGAAGTCAGAAGGGAAGAGAGTCGAAGAAAGGTGAAGTTGGGAGAAGAGAATGATTCAAAAATACCCCGATGGAAGGCTCTGCCCTGGCTTTAAAAACGGGTGAGAATGGATACCATGGAAAACAGAGAACTAGAAAAAGAGTGCATTGTGATCATTATAGCAGACTCGGCCACACCAAAGACAAATGTTGGTTGTTGCACGGAAAACCTGCGAATGAGAGGCTTAGATAGAGTGTTGGAAGGGGCTTTCAAGTTGCAGCAGATGCAAGAACAACCTTTAAAAGGGAAGAATCTGCAACCACTCAAATATCACTTAGCAAAGAACAAATGGACTTGCTGTATAGACTTCTGAATCAATCACAACAACCCAACACCAATTTCGGATCTTGAAATCTTTGTCAAACCGGTAATTTCTCAACAGTTGTTAGTGTCACAAAAAATTCAAAAGCACCTTGGATCATAGATTCTAGTGCTTTGAACCATATGACAAGTAATTTCAATTGTTTTTCTGATAATCTAAGGGTTGAGATAACTGATGGGTCCTTGACAATTGTTTCAAGAAAAGGCTCAATTAAAATCACTGAAAATATTACTCTAACTTCAGTCCTTTATGTTCCAAATTAATCATGTAACCTACTATCTATAAGTAAGCTTACCAAAGATTTCAATTGCATAGCTAAATTTTCCTCATCTTGTGAATTTAAGGAGTTATACTCAAGGAAGAAGATTGGCAGTGCTAAGGGTTGTATTTCTTTGGGGATGAGGACTCTAGGACTAGACAAGCTCTTGTTTTTGGATTTGAATCTATTTCTATTTTATTTATTTAATTTTTTATGATAAAATAATGTTGTGGCATCATAGATTAGGCCACCCTAGTTTTCCTAACCTAAAAAACTTGTTTTTGGATTTGAATTTATTTATGGTTTTTTATGATAAAATAATGTTGTGGCATCATAGATTAGGCCACCCTAGTTTTCCTTACCTAAAAAACTTGTTTCCATATTTATTTAAAAATAAAGACCCTTGTTCCTTTCAATGTGAAAATTTTCAAATTGCCAAACATACTTGAGTTCCTTTTTTCCATCATCCATAGTGATATTTGGTGACTGTCTAGGGTAACTAATATTTTAGGCACTAAATGGTTCATAACTTTTATTGATGACCACACAAGGTTGTATTGGGTATACCTTCTAAAAGAAAAATCTGAAACTTGCAAAATATTTCAAACCTTTCATTCAATGATTAAAACCCAATTTCAAGTACAAATCCAAGTCTTTAGGACTAACAATGGTCAAGAATATTTCTATTTTATTTTGGGAGGTTACCTAGTGTAATTTTGGGAAGAAAAGTAATTGTTCTTCTTAAATTTCATACAGTATGAGTACATAGATATATAACAGAAACTACTTACTAGCCCTATAACCAATTCAACTATAAAATAGGAAAATGTAACTACTGCATAAAAATAGAAACCCCTTAACTACAATCTAAATTACTGATTTCAGATTTTATTTAACAAATATATATATATATATATATAATATATATATATATATATATATATATATATATATATATATATATATATATATCCTAACTACTTTCTAAAACTTCGATAACCCTCCTTCTCTCTCTCTCTCTCTCTCTTTCTCCCCTCTCCCCCACCCCCCTCTCTTCTCCTCCTCAAGTTGGCGCATAGATATCAATCATGCTTAACTTGCCGACAAGAAGTTTGAAGTTAGGGTTGAACAATCCTTTGGTTAGGATATCAACTATTTGTTACATTGTTGGAACAAATGGCATACAAATAGCTTCATTGTCGATTTTCTCTTTTATGAAGTGTCTATCAATTTCAACATGCTTTGTGTGATCATGTTGCACTAGGTTCTGTGCAATACTGATGGCGGCATTGTTTTTAAAGTACAACTTAATTGGTATGTTAATTTGCATATTCAACTCTTCTAATACCCTTTTTAGCCATAACATCTCATAGGCTCCATGAGCCATAGCTCGATATTCTGCTTCGACATTGCTTCTTGCAACCACGTTTTGTTTATTACTTTGCCATGTGACCAAGTTACCCCAAATATATGTGTAATATTATGATGTAGATCTCATATCAATAATTGAACTTGTAGTAGACTTTACCCCAAACATTTTGATGTGTAGTCTTTTGGAAGTGTAGTAGACCTTTGCCTGGTGTACTTTTTAAATACCTCGAGATTCGATATACTGCCTCAAGGTGTTTCTCATTGGGCAAGTGCATGAATTGACTTACCATTCTCATGGAAAATGCAATATCTGGTCATGTATGTGATAAGTAAATCAACTTCCCTACTAGTCCTTGATATCGAGATGTATCCACTAGATTGCCTTCTTTGTAATCTCCAAGTTTTTTGTTAGGGTTAATTGGAATGTCTACTAGCCTGCAACCACTCATTCCAGTTTCTTTAAGGAGATCAAGAACATCATTTCGTTGTGAGACAACTATTCCTTTCTTTGACCGAGCAACCTCCATTCCAAGAAAATATCTCAAGGATCCCAAATCCTTTATCTCAAATTCTGATGAGAGAGACTGCTTCAACTGGTTCTTCTCAAGCGAGTCATTCCTGATGAGAATTATGTCATCTACATACACAATTAACACAACTATCTTCCCATCTTGTGAGTGTCTTACAAACATAGTATGATCAACTTGTCCCTAAGTGTACGCTTGACTTTTAACAAAATGAGTGAACTTCTTGAACCAAGCCCTTGGTGACTGTTTCAACATCTATAAAGATTTATTCAATTTACATACCTTTGAACCAAACCTTTCATCAAAGCTCGGGGGTGCATCCATATATACCTCTTCCTCCAAGTCTCCATTAAGGAAAGCATTTTTTCACATCTAATTGTTGTAGAGGCCAATTGAGATTTGCTGTAAGTGATAAGAGAACTCTCATAGTATTTGACTTTGCTACAGGTGTAAAGGTCTCTAGGTAGTTAATGTCGTATGTTTGAGTGAATCCTTTAGTGACCAACCTAGCTTTATACCTTTCAAGCGATCCATCTGACCCATATTTAATTGTAAATACCCATTTACACCCCACAGTTGTCTCTAGGAAAATCCATCATCTCCCATGTCTTGTTTTTTTCAAGAGCTTTCATCTTCTAAAAAAAAGCCCTTTTCCACTTGGGAATCTTTAGAGCATCCTGCACACTTTTTGGAATCTCCATACAAGACACTTGTGAAGTAAAAACACGAAAATTGGGTGAGAGATTTTTGTATGACACATAGTTAGACAATGGGTGTTTGGTACCTGACCTTACACCTTTGCGGACAACAATGAGAATATCAGAATTGGTAGACTCACTAGACTCAAACCTAGGACTCGTGAACTTGGGATTAAGACCTAAAGTAGATTGAATAGGTCATGTAGGCTCAAGAAAAGTGTTACTTAGAGGATCTATGGACTCATGGCAGTGCAAGAGATCAACCGACTCTTTCTTTTGAGTTGTATTCCTTTGTGAGTAAACAATGTCAGGTATTAACCCTATGTTCTTGGTACCTTTTTTTTTTCCATTCGTTATGTTGGAGTCGTGATCTTTATGAGACAACACCAAGGATGGATATGCATTTTCATTATTTAAAGAACTTGATTCGCTCAAATATGGTACAATAATATTTGGACTCTCAAATTGAACTAAGGGTGTGGGAGAATAAACAACTGGTGAGTCCTCAAGTTGAAAATATTCTAATTGATCTGAATCTTCATTTTTTCTTCTTTCCTGAAGATCAATAGTGAAAAATGGTGTTAATTCGAAAAATGTGACATCCATGGTGACAAACATTTTTTTAGAAATCGGGTCAAAACATTTGTATCCTTTTTTATTAGAGGCATAACCAACAAACACACCTTTTTGAGCTTGGGGTTCAAGTTTTCCTCGATTGTGATCATTAATGTGAACAAAAGCGGTACACCCAAATATTTTTAAAGGCAAAGTTGATGAAATAAAACTTATGAAAAATATTTAAAGGAGTCTCAAAGTTTAAAACCTTACTAGGCATTCGATTTAAAAGATATGTTGCAGTAAGGATGGCTTCGCCTTAAAGATATTTAGGTACCTTAGTTGTAAAAAGTAACACCCGAGCTACTTCTAATAGGTGTTTGTTTTTTCTTTTAGCTAACCCATTTTTTTGAGGAGTATCATTGCAAAAGCTTTGATGAACAATACCTTTTTCCAAGAAAAAACTTTCCAAAATTTTGTTAAAATACTCTTTGCCATTATCACTCCTAAAAATTTGAATTTTCTCGTGAAACTCTGTGTTTGCACCATGGTGTAAAAAAATTTGAAAATTTTTTCCACCTCATATTTTTCTTTCTTCAAATAAACCCAAGTTAACCGAGTATGATCATCAATAAATGTAACAAACCATATTTTTTCAAAACTTGTAGAAACCCGACAAGGTCCTCAAACATCACTATGAATCATAGTGAATGGTTTAGAGGCCTTGTAAGGTTGTGGAGAAAAAGATGCACGATGATGTTTAGCTAATTGACAAATCTCGCATTAAAAGAAAGATGGACTTTTATTTTGAAAAAAATTTGGAAACAAGTACTTCAAATACTGAAAACTTGGATGACCTAGCCTATAATGCCATACCATTATTTCACTATCCTAAAAAATTGAAATAGAAATAGAATTGAAACGGGTACGTTGGTTTTGTCTACTTGAGTTGGTTCCATATTAAAAAAAAGTAGAGTTTGACACACTCTCTAGCACTGCCAATCATCCTCTCCGAACTCAATTCTTGAAACTCACAATATGAAGGATAAAAATTAGCATGAAACCTATGATCAAGAGTTATTTTACTGATGGATAGTAAATTGCAAGATAGGTTAGGAAAATGAAGCACATTATGAAGAATTAAGAGAGAAGAGAGTTGGATTGATTTAGTTTCGGCTATGACAGAAAGGGAACCGTCTACAATTTTGACATTTTTATTGCCTACACAAGGATTGTAAGAGGAAAATAGTTTTGAGTAACCTATCATGTGATCAGTCACTCCAAAATTGATGATCTAAGGATTTACTGAATTTAGGATGACACTAAGAGAGGTAATTGTGAAATAATTACCTTTTTGAGCCAACGAATAAAACGTGTTTACATACAATTTTGGAGATGAAAAAGTTTGTGTAAGTGCTTTAATTGCTCCTTCATGAAATAAACTATTTCTGAATTAATTTGGTGCTCTAGAGACTCCTCGATTGTGGCTTGAAAAGCACGTCCATCTCCACCAAATTTTCTCTTCCAATTTGGTGGTTTACCATGAAGTTTCTAGCAAGTCTCCTTTATATGCCATGGTTTTTTACAGTGCTCATACCATGGCTTCTTCCGCTTATCTGCCTTAGAGTTAAACCCTTGATTTTGCAGCATAATTCTCCTCCGAGGCTCCTCACGCCTAACTTTAGAGAAAACTTCATGAATGGATGGCAGTGGTTTTTAGCCCAAAATTTGTCCCCTAACTTCATCTAGATTTCGATTAAGATTAGCGAGGAACATGTAGATTGGATCATTCTCTTCACTCTTCTTATGGCAAGCACAACCATTGGAATTTTCCCAAACATCATCATAACACTAGTCTAGTTCTTGCAATAAAGTCACCATCTCATTGTAATAGGTAGTAACGTCACATTTGCCCTGTTTGGATTGCCAAAGTTTGGTCTTCAAATCAAAGATTTGAGACAAATTTCTCTAAATCAGAATAACAGTTTCGCACAGCCTCCCAAACATCCTTGGATGTTGGTAAAAAAAAAGACGAGGCTTCCTAATCCTCGGCTCTATAGAATTGATGAGCCACACAATGACAAGGGAATTTTCATAATGCCATTTTTTCAAGGATGAATCATTTGCTACAGGTTGTGTCACTTAACCTGTCGGATGCCCTAATTTTCCTCTTCCATCAATCGCCAATTTCTTTAATTGTGCCCATTTGAGATAGTTCTTCCCATTGAGCCTGTGAACCGTGAGTTGCAGGTCGAAATTTTGGGAGAAAGAGTCGTCATTCGATGTCGAAGCAGCAGATTGGATGCTCTAAGATGAATTTGTAGAAATTGTAGAGTTTCTTGTTGCACCGGTCATCACCGTTTTTTTCATGAGAAAAAATGGATCAAGAGTACGAGGCTCTGATACCATGTAATTTTTTAGAAGAAAAGTAATTATTCTTCTTAAATTTCATAAAGTATGAATACATAGATATATAGTAGAAAGTGCTCATTAGCCCTATAACCAATTCAATTATAAAATAGGAAAATGTGACTACTGCATAAAAATAGAAACCCCCTAACTACAATCTAAATTACTGATTTCAGATTTTGTTTAGTAGAAAAATAAAATATCCTAACTACTTCCTAAAACTTTGACACACTTAGAACAAAATGACGTAATTCATTAGAGTTCTTGTGTCAATATACCTTAGCAAAATGACCTTGTTGAGAGAAAAAACCGTCACCTCTTAGAAGTTGCTCGAGCCCTTATACTTACCATGGGTGTATGCAAATACCCGTGAGCATAAGTTGTCATCACTTCTCGAATCGTGTCCTTTAATATCGTACACCTATGTTTATCCTCATTGAGTCTTATCTTAGGTTTTGATCACTCAATTCCTTATCCTTGAAAATGTTTGGTTGTTTGTCCTTTGTCCATGTCCATTACCAAAACAAAAGCAAACTTGATCCATGAGCCATCAAGTGTGTGTTCTTAAGATACTCTCTAGCCCAAAATGGGTACAAGTGTTTTTCTCCAACCATAAAGAAATCGTATCCCAAGATTTTTTTATTTTTTTAGTCTTGACCATACTTTCCTGTGAACACTCTTCTGAGTGAGAATCTTAAGAGTGAAGAATGTTTCTAGGAAACAAACACACAGTCTGTCAGTGTCCTATCTACCCCTGAGCAACCTGACTCTAGAAATCTGCTTGAATCCAAATCCATAGACCTAATCTCAATCCAATTGAGCCTACTACGTTACCAACTTAACATATTTTGGAAACATGGGAGATCTAGAGAGACAAGAACTCCATTTCTATAGTAGAAGAATTAAACCTCAAAGGAAGCTGCCTATTGTGGAATTACACTGTCAAGATCCTAAACCAAATGTGGTAGCTTTGCAAAACAATCTAGGTATTTTAGATTATGCCTAGAAAAATCCAAGTCAAGTTGTCTTTGAAAATCTAGATTTGCCTATAGCCCTTAGGAAAGGTTTAAGATCTTGCACCATGCGCCCCATATCCCACTTTGTGTTGTATAAAGGTTTATCTTCTTCTTTTTTAACCTTTACTACTAACATTTCTTGTGTTGAGATTTTGAGGTCTATACAAGAGGCTCTAACTATCCCTGAGTGGAAAAATGTGGTATTGGAGGAAATGAAAGCACTGAAAAAAAAATACCTAGTAACTTGTTCAATTGCCAAATGAGAAAAATACAGTGGGTTGTAAATGGGTGTTCACTGTCAAATACAAATCAGATGGGACAGTTGAGAGGTATAAAACGCATTTAGTTTCTAAAAGGTTCACTCAAATGTATGGGATAGATTACCAAGAGACATTTGCACCTGTTGCTAAATTAAGCACCATACAAGTCCTCTTGTTATTGGTAGCCAACTTAGATTGGCCTCGTCAATAGTTGGATGTCAAGAACGCATTCCTAAACGGAGAACTAGATGAGGAAGTTTATATGAACTTGCTATCGGGATTTGAAGACAATGGAAGAAATAATCTTCTTTGTAAGTTGAAACAGTCCCTTTATAGTTTGAAACAATTCCCTAGGGCATGGTTCGAAAGATTCACTAGAACAGTAAAAGGTCACGACTTTACACAAGGGCAAACTGATCATACCCTATTCTTCAAGCACTCGTCAAATGGTAAGATCACCATCCTTATAGTGTATGTTGATGATATAATTCTCATAGGGAATGACCTTGAAGAAATGGAAAGGCTCAAAGGCGTTATAGCTAGAGAATTTGAAATTAAGGATCTCAGACCCTAAGGTACTTTCTTGGAATGGAAGTGACAAGGATTAAAAAGAGTATTGTGGTCTCTTAAAGAAAGTATACTCTTGATTTATTGAAGGAAACATATATGCTTGATTGCAAACCTGTTGATTCACCAATGGATCGTGCCCACTGAGCTGCCCATGGGGAGTATTGTCATGGCTTACATATGGGAATCATTTGCAAAATTTCAGCAAAAAATGCTAGCGTATTTGGTTTGATGTGTAGGTTAGCATGCATTTGTGTCTTCTAATAAAGTTCAGCTATTTAACTTTGACATTTAAATAATATCTAGGTATCTTGTCAAACATGATATATTTGGAAAATGTGACTTTTCTGTTCCTACTAGTGAGGCTTAAAAAACCAGAGTCATGTAAATCAAGCAACAACTATTTTCTAATCGCAATGGCTTTTGGCACAAAGTTTTCTTTGCTAAGCTGCATTTGTATCAAATAATACTCTCTATTTCTTTCTTATTTACAAGTGTTTTGATAGAAATTATTTAGTTTTCATAATGGTTTGGTTGGTTTCTCCCCTCATTTCTAGGTAGAAATACCTCATGCTTTTGTTTGTGCTGAGAGCAAGATCTCTAATGTGTTAGAATGAACTATTTGTCAAGTTAGTAGTTTATTTTTACGTGTATTTATTCAAGCCATTTATCATGTATTTTAAGATAAAAAGAATGTGGAAATCCTTATCGATCAATATCAAATTAGCCACCAAGAATAGAGAAAAAAACAAAAGGGTTCTAAAAGCTCATTGTTATGTTTGGTTTCTAAAAGTACTATGGAAATGAAAAATGATTTTCTTATGTTTGATTTTACCATGAAAAATATAAAAGAAAATTAAATATAATTAAAACTAATTAAAAATTTATATATTTTCAAATTTTTTAATCTTTATATTGAAGAGTTAAAATAAGTAAAATAAATTTGAAGTAGCATAAACAAATAATTTATTAACTTTAAGTCTATTTTTTATTTTCCTTCACTTTTCCTCTATTTCTGTTTTTCCTTTCTATTTTTTTCCCTTACATTTTACCTCAAATTTTACGAGAATCAAACATAGCCTATATGTTTCTTACATCAACCCATGCCAACAAAATGGATAATGTATGTGAAAACACCATGATTCATGTTAGATTAATTGAGTCTCCTTTCTCTTGTGCTACCCATGATGAGTCATGCGTATGGCCTATTAGTGTAATGACATCCATAGGCCATCCCAAGTGATTGTGATAATTTAGGAATTCTAGCCATTATGTTTGATGTTATGTAGTTAATTGATGTCTTATGAGTAAACCATTCTCTTCTTCCCCTATGCCCACATGCAACATCTGTACCCTTAATTTAAGAATATTTATGTATTTTAAAAGGACCTACCTTGAACTTGAATTTAGGGATATTTATGTTTTTTTTTTAAATAACTGAGATATTTTTATACCTTTAATCACCCACTATCTTTTTCTTGTTATGGTTTCTCCATAATATCAAAAAATGAAAAAGACAAAATAGGGAGAGAAAAAAACGTCTCTAGAGAACTTTGATTTGAAGAGTTAAAAAGAAGAAAGTTTTAATATTACTTCGTTCTTCAATTTAAATGTGTGGATTACTTCTTTTAAGAATTTATGTGACTTTTTGGGGTGAAGATTAATAGTATAGTAAGTAATTTTATAATTTTTTATAATATTTTTATTTGTTTTCATCCACTTGCAAATGATCAAAATATTTCAATTCCTGAAAGTGGGTCAATTAATATTTTATAAAATATTTCTATTTTATCTCTTAATTTATAAAATAAATTGGGAATATCATATGATTTGTTCGATTGTTATGCAAGTGAATTTTATCGTTTCAATTAATTAAAATAATTTTGGAAACTCTAGTTTTCAATTACCCTAGTTAACAAGGGATAAGTTGTTGACCTTCATTACCCTTGGTGAGACAGTGATTTAGTGTAACCCTAGCCAATAAGAGTGTTATTGACATTTGTTATACTATTGACACTTTGTGGGCATAGAGTTATTGTGAATGGATCATAGTGAAATATTTGCTTATAAATTTCTTTTAAATATGATCTGATTATGCATAGTATGTTATGTTATGTTATTTTTAAATTGAAAGTGTTAAAATTTTCAAATAAAATAAATTAAATTATTGAATTAAATAAACTTATTTGTTAATTGACTTATATATATATATATATATATATATATAAATGATATCTCCTAGGATTGAATTTTTTGTACTACACTTAATTTTTCTTATTGAACTATTTTTTCCTTATTGAGTTGTCAAGTTCACTTTTTTATATTATTTCCATTTTTCTAATACAAAGTGACACCTATGAGGAAAGATCGGGATAGGAAGGGTGCTTCTATTAGAAATTATTTTAAATATGATTATTTAGGATTCCTGACTTAAGACTCAATTTCAATTATAATTTCTAGATTTTTTTCTATCTAAGTGTTAGGGATTTTATTTAGCTTTAGTTTCGATATGTGAAATGATTGTGGTGCTGAGTCTAGGGTGTCACGGAATTCAGTGACATTAAATAAAATTGCAACGATACAAAGAAGATTAGCGTGAACCTTACGCAAGGATAATATGCACAAATCGAAACATGATCCAAATTTTTTATGATGTCATTTTGTAATGACTTGCTCTAAATCATGTAGATATTTTTAGTTCTAAACCTAAAGGGCTCTCACGGCTATAAAACACATCTTCAAAGTTAAAAAAGTTGATATATATATATATATATATATATATATATATATATATATATATATATATATATCTAACTCTAAAAACTTTTTCCCTTATCAAATGTGAGATATCTATGGACCCCGCATTTCCGCTCATGCGCTTCCACTCGATGGCGAACTCGCTTTTTATTTGAAAATGATTCATTTTTTTTTTAGAAAATGACTTGGAGTCGCCACTTATTATTTTTTTTTAAAGGGTAAACAAAATAAGAAAGAAAACCCTAAGTGTGACTCCTTATTTGGAAAATGTGGTTTGTGAAAAAAACCAAATATAGGCTTGGGGTCAGATTATTTATCGAGAAGGTATGATAAAGACCGTAGCACCCATCTAAGTCCCTAAAAACGGGTTTCTACTGATGAGATGAAACAAGTATGGAATTTGATTGATCAAATATGGATACTGAATGAATATCAATCAAAACAAAATAATCGAATGAACAAGAGAAACAAAGAGTGTACCTGAGTGATAAGTTGATTTGCTTCATGACAACAAAGGTTAGTAAACAAACACAAAATAATCGCATGCGTGTCATAGAATGGAATAAGCCAATCATGTATAGCAATCAATCAATCAATCAATCATACATTCTATTTACTTTTTGCATTAATCACATATTTTGGGCCCCCACCAAAACTCAATTTATTTTGCATGAATCAATTCTATAAATTCCATCATTTGGAATTACAGAATTGAATTTATGCTTATTTTAAAACATTTTAAAAATCAAGGAAAATGTGAAAATTGCTTGCCGAAGAAAATAGTAGAAAATTTTATTAAAAAAAGGATTTTTGAGACCTAATAAGAAAATTTAAGGATGAAAATTTGAAAAGTTAGGATTATTTAAAAAACTAAAATCCAAAAATTTATTTGAAGAAAAGGATTTGGAAAACTATTTTCAAAAATAAAAAAAAAATGATGAAGAAATGGAAGAAATAACAAGAGATGACACATGGTCACCAAGATTGCATGCCAAATGTGGCCATGCATAACCATGCAGGAGTGGGCTCGGGATGGAGTGATGTTGGCAGGTATGTGGGCTTATACTCTTGAGTCTAGTCTTTCCTCTTATCTCATCTGCCTTTGTCACAACTACAGTCACCAAACCATGGGCCTTTTGGTCAAGGGGTGACCCCACTACTGATGAAAATTTGGAAGACAACTTGATGGGTCTTTAAAGAAATATCCTCATGAGTAGCTTTCTCAGTTTTCGGTCCTGATTATTCCTTCAATTTCCCATTCTCGATGTCCAGAATGAAAGAGAATCAATCACAATGGTAGTCATTAGGGGTTTGAGCCGATTAGGAAGCTCTCCAACTAAGGCTTGCAAGTCCCGTACCCTTGCCACGAACCTACCATTCCTTTAGACCTGGATTGGAAACAAGTTGAGGGAACTTACAAGAGGCATCAACCAGTTCAACAGGCTCTCCACACCTCCATAAAATCTCAGCAATCGCGGCCTCATTTTTTACTGGATTCAATGAGCAAGTGGAGTAAACCATTCTACCACCAACTTTAAGCAAAAATATATCTCAATGGTTATTTGAACTTATAGACGGTAGGTCCCTTTGCCCATTCTTACATTCCATTTCCTTTCACTTTCCACTGAGTCACTCCCAAGAATCATATTCCCTCTCCCCAAATCATGACAATAATTGGGCCAAAAATGATGTACTCAACCGACCCATTGAAACATGGCTTTGGCAACAAGTCCTCATGGTGTTTCTAAGTAAAACCACATTCCACTCTCAAAAGCTTCAATCCTTTCAAAGAGAAACCCTTTCTCTCAAATCTGCCAATTATCTCCACACTACTCTTCTCATACTTGTGAACCAAGACTTTGAACTTTTGTGTTATTGTTGATTGAATTTAGGCTTCTTGCGCATAGACTCTTACCGAACTAAGAAGATCGGTTCTTCACCGAGAACAAGGATGTTGGAATATCCAAAATCTGATAGATGAATTAGAGTTAAAATCACAAATAGCCAAACAGAATTCATCTAACTAATGTCAATTAAATTAGTTATATTAGTTGTCAATACTTAACAACTTTATTAATCCATTTCAAGTGTATAAATAGACCTCATCTGTACCTTTTTAGATCATTTGAATGTAAGGAGAATTTCAGTTTCAGTGCTCCTCTGTTTCTCCTCTGTTTTCTCCTCTGTTTCACTTGTAATTCTGCATATCTTCACATGGTATCAGAGCTTCATATTTCCTGCTGTTCTTGATCTTTCTTGATCTTTCTTGATTCTTCTTCATCTTTCTTGGTTGATTGTTACTTCACAATGATTGAGGAAGAACATGCTTCTATGGCTAACTCTCATTCATCAAATGGACCTGTACAGAATCTTTCAGACGATTCATCCAGCTGCTATTACTTACATCCATCTGATAATCCTGGTGCACTTCTGGTTTCCGAGATATTCATTGGTGAGAATTATATTGCATGGAGTCGATCTATGTCAATTGCTCTAACAGTGAAAAATAAAATTGCATTTGTTGATGGTTCTTTGGTTCAACCAATCACTAATGATCCTCATCTTCGTGTTGCTTGGCTAAGAGCAAATAATCTTGTCTTGTCTTGGCTAATGAATTCAATTGCCAAAGAAATCCGTGGTAGTCTTCTCTATTTCACAAATGCTTTTGATATCTGGGAGGAACTGAAAATCAGATATCTCAGAAGTGATGGACCAAGGGTTTTCTCCCTGGAAAAATCCTTAAGTTCCATTTCTCAAAATTCCAAATCTATCATTGAATATTTTAGTGAATTCAAGGCTTTATGGGATGAATACATTAGCTACCGTCCTATTCCCAGTTGCAGATGTGGGAACCTTAATCGTTGTTCTTGCAATATTTTGAAGGACTTGACTGATAGACAACAATCAGACTATGTAATGAAATTTCTTGTGGGCTTCACGATTCTTATTCAGCAATTAGAAGTCAATTGCTACTGCAATCTCCTTTACCATCTATGAGCAGAGTTTTCTCCTTACTTTTACAAGAAGAGAGTCAAAGATCATTAACTAATGCAGTTGGCATTTCCATTGATTCACAAGCAATGGCTGTTGAACAATCATCAAGAATCATTTCAACAAGCAATACTCAATTCACAAAGCAGAAAGGAAAGTCTGATGCAATCTGCTCTCATTGTGGTTATTCGGGTCACTTAGTTGATAAATGTTTTCAGCTAATTGGATATCCTCCTGGATGGAAAGGACCAAGAGGAAAAAGATTCAACTCTACACCAACTGTAGCCAAAAATTTTCAAAGATTGCCCACTGCAAATAATACTAATGTTTTGGAGCAAAATTCAAGTAATTCCAACATGATTTTTTCTCAAGAACAAATCCAAAATCTGCTCACTCTAGCAAACAGCCTTTCCAGCTCAAACACAAATTCTAATGCAACTGCCAATGTTGCATCCATCTCAGGTAATCCCTTTTTCTGCAATACCGTTTCCTCATCAAAGAATCAGTTTACTTGGATTCTTGATACAGGAGCAACAGATCATATGATATGTTCTCCCCTTCTATTTGACTCGATTGTTTTACCTAAAACATCTTCCAAAGTTCATTTACCAAATGGACAAACAGTTCCAATTATCTTCACTGGATCTGTAAAATTCTCACCTGATATTACTTTACACAATGCTCTTTATGTTCCATCTTTCAATATCAATCTTGTTTCTGCATCAAGATTAACTAAAGATAATTCAATTGGATTATTTTTTCTTCAATCCAAATGTATCTTGCAGGATCTCAGCAAATGGAGGATGATTGGGCTTGCTGAAGTTCAATCTGGTTTATACCATCTTCAACAATTATCTGCTCAAACAAATAAAGAAATGCTTTCTAGTTCAATTGGTTTACCTTCTAGTTCTTTAGTTGAGTCTTGTACTGTTAATTCTGATCTATGGCATTTTCGTTTAGGCCATATTCCAAATGCAAAAATACAACTCATAAATAGTTCTGATTCTTCTGTAAAGGCTATTCATAACAAAGTTTGTGAGATCTGTCCATTAGCTAAGCAGAAAAAGCTACCATTTCCTATATCAAATAGTCAATCAAATAAAGCTTTTCAATTGGTTCACACTGACATTTGGGGGCCTTTTTCCATTCCTTCATATTCTAGTTATAGATTCTTTCTAACTATTGTTGATGATTTCACAAGATTCACTTGGTTATTCTTAATGAAAACCAAAACAGAAACTCGAGCTATACTTACCAACTTCCTAGCTTATGTTCACACTCATTTCAACACTAATATTCAAACTCTTAGATCAGATAATGGTCAAGAATTTAATATGCCTACTTTCTATCAAGAACATGGCATTATTCATCAATTATCATGTGTTGAAACACCTGAACAAAATGGAAGGGTTGAAAGAAAACATCAACACCTATTGAATGTAGCTAGATCTCTCATGTTTCAGTCAAAATTATCCTTGTCCTATTGGACAGATTGTGTATTAATAGCCACACATCTGATAAATCGTACTCCATCATACATTCTAAATAATCAAACACCATATCAGTTATTGTTTCAAAAGCCACCTAACTACAATTACTTCAAAGTCTTCGGTTGTTTATGCTTTGCTAGTACAATCACAAACAATCGAGGCAAATTCCAGCCAAGAGCAACAAAATGTATTTTTCTTGGTTATCCACCAAACATTAAAGGATACAAAGTTCTTGACTTAACAACTCTCAAAACTTTTGTTTCTCGGAATGTACTCTTTCATGAATCTACATTTCCCTCTATTCCGGACACAATTCACAAACCTTTTGTTTTTCCAGATTTTCCCCAAATATATGAATCCAAATCCTACAAACCAAACAACTCAGTTTCTATAACTTCTGGTTCTACAAATTCTACTGATCCAACCTCTGTTATTGAATCTTCAATTCCTGAAAATACAATTCATGCAAACAATGATGCTAATAGTCTTAGAAGGTCTGAAAGAACTAAGCTTTTACCTAAATACTTGCAGAATTACTATTGTGGTAATATGACTAAGATTGATTCAGCAACTCAAGCACCTTCAAGCTGCTCCTCATCTGGTAAGCCCTACTGCATATTCTCCTTTTTATCTGATTCCAGATTATCTTCCAAACACAAAGCCTTCATTTCTGTTATTTCATCCACTTTTAAACCAAAAACTTACAAACAGGCTGTCTCAATTCCTCATTGGCAAACTGCCATGACTGATGAAATAAAAGCTCTTGAGCATAATAAAACTTGGGATCTTGCAATTTTACCTCCAAACAAAACTGCTATAGGTTGTAAGTGGGTATATCGAGTGAAATTTAAGGCGGATGGAAGTGTAGAAAGGTACAAAGCCAGGCTTGTAGCCAAGGGCTACACTCAACAAGAGGGGCTTGATTTTTTTGACACATACTCTCCTGTTGCAAAGATGACAACAGTTAGAGTGCTTCTTGCTATTGCAGCAGCTAAACAATGGTATTTGCATCAACTTGATGTAAATAATGCCTTCTTACATGGAGACTTAAATGAGGAGGTCTACATGCAATTGCCACCAGGTTTTTCAACACCAAATGACCCTCGGGTTTGTAAACTCAAAAAGAGTTTATATGGTTTGAGACAAGCTTCAAGGCAGTGGTACTCAAAGTTGTCTTCATCTTTACTCAAGTTTGGTTTCAGTCAAGCAAAGACAGATTCAAGCCTTTTTGTCAGACAAACATCAACTAGTTTCATTGCTCTATTAATCTATGTTGATGATGTTATAATAGCTTCAAATGATCTCAAGGAAATAGATGGTGTGAAAAAGTTTCTCCATGAATCTTTTACTATAAAAGATTTAGGTGAACTGAAATATTTTTTAGGCATTGAAGTAGCCAGATCAGCAAAAGGTATTGTGTTGTCTCAACGAAAGTATGCTTTGGATATATTGAAAGATAGTGGTTTCTCTGGCTCTAAACCAGTTGGTTTTCCTATGGAATCAAGTTTAAAACTTACTGCCAATGATTCAAGTCCTTTATTGTCTGATCCTGCATCATATAGAAGACTCATTGGTAGACTTCTTTACTTAATAATCACTAGACCCGACTTGGCATATGCAGTACAAGCTCTCAGCCAGTTTATGTCTAATCCTCATTCAACACATTTACAAGCTGCAGAAAGAGTTCTTCGATACATTAAGGCAACACCAGGTCAAGGTTTATTCCTAAAGGCTTCATCTGATCTACATTTAAAGGCATATTCTGATAGTGATTGGGGTGGCTGCATTGACACTAGGCGAAGTGTTACTGGTTTCACAGTTTTCATGGGAGACTCTCTCATATCTTGGAAATCAAAGAAGCAACCTACTGTAAGTAGGTCCTCGGCAGAAGCTGAATACAGGGCTTTAGCCACTACAACTTGTGAGCTTCAATGGTTGGTTTATTTGTTGGCTAATTTGAATGTTAAGCATCCTCAACCAGCACTGCTATATACTGACAGCAAACCTGCTTCAGAAATAGCTTCCAACCCAGTACACCACGAACGAACAAAACATATACAGCTCGATTGCCATCTAGTTAGAGAGAAATTGCAAGAGGGTTTGATCAAAATAATCCACATTCCTTCCAAGCATTAACTGGCGGATATATTGACCAAACCTCTCGGATGTCTCAATTTTCATCATCTTATCAGCAAGATGGGAATGATAAACATTCATTCTCATCTTGAGGGGGGGTGTTGGAATATCCAAAATCTGATAGATGAATTAGAGTTAAAATCACAAATAGCCAAACAGAATTCATCTAACTAATGTCAGTTAAATTAGTTATATTAGTTATCAATACTTAACAGCTTTATTAATCCATTTCAAGTGTATAAATAGACCTCATCTGTACCTTTTTAGATCATCTGAATGTAAGGAGAATTTCAGTTTCAGTGCTCCTCTGTTTCTCCTCTGTTTTCTCCTCTGTTTCACTTGCAATTCTGCATATCTTCACAAAGGATTCAACGAAGATATGATAGGCACCAAGCAAAAAAAGTCGGAGATGGAGCTGCTCGACAACGATGACAAATCTAAGGGGAACGGAGATCTTGGAAGCTTCACAGAGTTATAGGTGAGACCAAGAGCCTTGATCTACGCGACGCTCCGTGGACTTGAGAGTGAGCTAATGTTTGACAGAGTAGTGAGTGAAGCCACCATTGATGGAGATGTGAATGGAGTGGAGTTATCGATTCCTAATCAGTTGCAATAAGTTGTGCCGAACCTGCTATTTTGGCTCCACGTTGTTATAGAAATCTAAGGGGTATGATATAAGATGAGAAAAAAAATGATGGATATGGGAGGAATAGGTTTGGTGGGTTAGTAAAGGTGGAATGGGTAATGAAGGGTGATGAGGATGTGGGAAAATGAGAATGGCCATGTGCATAGGGTAGATTAGAGTGAGGTCAGCTATTAGTGGTGGGTAAGATGGGTATGAGGATGTGGGCATGGTGATGGGTATAATGGGATATGAGGGATGGAATAGAATGGTAGAAACGTTTGCAAAGGTTTGTGTGGCTATGCATGGCCATGCAAAAGTGGGGGGAATGGGTTTAATGGGTATGAAGGGCATACGGTGTAGAAAGAAGGGCATGGTGGGTATGATGCTTAAAAATGGAGCGAGATGAAGGCGTCCATGTGCATGGGACTAGGAGAACGGGTTTGAATGGATGAGATGGTGAAACGAGCTGCTGCAATGGGTATGATTAATGGAGAAAATTGGTATGATGAGTAGGAGGTGTGAGAGAAATGAGGATGGCCATGCATAGGGGGATTGGTGTTAAGTAGAGCCACGGGTAGTGAGAGAAAGTGAGGAAAATAGGCTAGTGATCTTGTTCATGGGTGGAATGGATGATGAGGGGTAGTGTGAGAAATGGGTTTGGTGGGTATTGGAAGATTGAGGATTTGAATGAGGATGGGTGTGTTGGGGTATGAAGAATGGGTTAGGCTAATGAAAGTGAATATGTATGAGGTTGAAGGTGCGAATGTGGTGATAGCTTTGATAGATGAGTCCTATGGGTATGTAGGATGGAAAAGTAAAGGTGGCCATGCACATGGAACTTCCTATAACTTGGATAAGCGAGATTGGATAGAGCCAACAAATTGACCTTATTGCTCCATTGTATCTGTAATAGCATCTTCATCACTGGCAGACATTGTTTCCTTTTCAGTAGATAGAGTATATGTTATTGCATCAAATAGGAGCATGTTAGATGTAGAAACAGTCCCCATAAAAATTATTGGATATATGTCCCTCATAAGTAGGAGATCTTTCTCTCTTCTCCCAGTTAGTAATAAGCGAACGGGTTCTTCCTCCTTTTTGAACTTCAATAGAGCATGCATCTATGTCTACTCTATGCACCCATGTGTCATAATTTTCATGCTGGCAATTAGGAGGTGGCTCCATCATTGAATTAATTTCTTGTCTGCCAAATCTAGTACACCTATCATCTTTCACATTTCTTTCAGCTGCAGAAATTCCTAGAGTTGAGCACTTAACTGCGGGAAAAACATTCCTATCTGTAATTGCACTAAGATCAACAGCTTTGGAACCTACATTTTCAGATTGGATGGAAACAATTAATATTTCTAATTCATGCACAAATGAAGTATGCTTTACAGGCACCTCCAATGCAGTTGTAGTTTCACAGACGATTTGCTGCATTGTCATCCCAGTGAGATTCCCTAAAGGCGACAACTTACTGGCCTGCATTGAGAACATTTTTTATTCCAGTTGATGACAAATGCTGTGATACTGTCATAATATCAACACCCAATTTTGCAGGTAATACAACTGGAACAGAAGCCTTGCATAATCAAGCTCTCATCATTCTTTACATTTCTGAAAACTGAAGAGTGAAAAGAATGCAAAAAGCCCCCATCCTTCATCTGCCATTCTCAGGGAACATAGTATCCATTTATGTAGTCACTAAGACTTCTAGGAAAA
Source organism: Vitis riparia (assembly GCF_004353265.1). NCBI lineage: Eukaryota > Viridiplantae > Streptophyta > Magnoliopsida > Vitales > Vitaceae > Vitis > Vitis riparia. The sequence goes on along the minus strand of NC_048449.1, from coordinate 19,627,663 downwards.
GAGAAGATGTCTCAAATCCTCATTCTCATTTTCACTACCAACATGTATCTTATCAGACCCAGATGGCAAAGCAAACCCGAACACAAAACTCTAATGCAATTCCATGGCCACCATTTTGAACCAATAGATTGAAGCACAGATACAATCACTGAACTCCTTCGTTGAGTTCATTTCACCTCATGACCACACTCATTGAATCCCAATAACTTGGTTATTGAAGACATCACTCTACCCTCAACAAGAAACCGAGCAATAACCAGGGAAGAATGAAAACGTAATAAAAACAGAGTATGAGTTTAGCTTTATGCCCTGGACCGTCAAAGAGCTCTGAACAGGTGGAATTAAGAGGAAATAAGAGCATGGTCTTGATACATCAAGTTATGGGAAGGAACAAAGCATAAGATATTTTCAAGAGAAGTCAAAAACATCCAAAATAAATCTAAAACAAAGCATGCATACCCAAAGTCCCACAAAAAAAAAAAAAAAAAAAAAAAAAGGAGTGCCTTATAATATCCACACCAATCAACAAACCAAATACTCAGAAAAAATACTGAAAATGAGAGTTAATCAAGGTGGAAATGAAAAATAAGGAGCTCACGAATAATCATACCTGGAATGCTCCTTTCAAGCAAAGAGTGGGCTAGCTTCTAGCTACGCTTTTGCTCCTCTTGCAACTCTCTATTTTTCTGGTCCTCTCTCCATCTCGCTTCCCCTCAAGCTTTCTTTCCCAAGTTTTCTCCTCTCAAACCTTCCTCTCCCTTAAATGGTCTTCTCCCCCATTGTCTTCTCTCCTAAGCTACCCAAAAATCTCTCTGTCTGTCACCCAAAATATCTCCTCCCTATCAACAATAGAATACACTCCTCCAAATCCTCCCAAAACCAACCAAGAATATTCTATAACACGTGTCGCCCTCCCATTGCTTCTAACCACTAACATGATTCTTCCACAGTCTCTCTTGAGGCAACACATGGCTCCTTGAGAGCCCTTCCCCTGGTAAGAATGAGCTGCACAAAATGCAAGAAAAAAATGAGCCCCAAAATTGGGGTCTACAATATCACATATCACAATTGTGTCCCATGGGGTTGGGGATTAATTTTAATACCATTTTATATTGACTTAGTTTAAAATTATTTATAATTATTTATAAATTTATTTTTATTTTCATTTAATTAAGTTTATAATTTTCATAATAATTCAAATTAAATTTGAAAATTATAAATAGAGGTCATATCATATATTTACAAGCTATTTAAAAATAATGATAATTTTAAAAACTTATTATAAAATTTCTTAATTTAAAATTTTGTTTTTTTTAATTAAAAAGGAAAAAAGGGAGTTTAAATTGGATCGGGCTCAACCCGACCATGCCCCATTAAAAATGGGCCAAGATTTGAGCCCGGCCCATTACTTCCACAAGACTTCTCACTTCTCTGTTTTCCCGCCATCTCGCTTCTGATCAGACAATCAACCGTCTAATGAAATTACCATACAACCCTTCCACCATTAGAAGATTTAATAACTGCAAGTTAAAAGAAAGGAAAGAAAAACTAAAAAGAATCGTTATTTTTCTGTCTATTGTTTGGTGTCCGAGAAAATCCAAGAAAACTGAAAAAGAAGAAGATTGTTGATACTAGTGAAGAGCTCAACTGAAGTAAGCTAAATATGGGTGATGTCAGTTGATGGCGGGATTTTCTTTTCTGAGATTTTCCCAGCAACCAAACAGAGTGTTAACAGGAAGTGTTATTCCATGATTTTCTCTATTGCAGATAAAACTGAATTGAACATGGACATAGCGAGACGTCAGGCTCGGATCAATCAGCTTGTGAGGGAGATGCTTGTTGAGGCGAGTGATTCCATTTCTTTTTTTCATCCTTCTTGGAAGTTTTGGTTTATTTTCATCAGATTTGGGTTTGAACTTTGTTTCTTGGATGTTGTTGAAATAATGTAAATAGATAAAATTTTACGTAATTTTGGGCAGTTTCTCTGTTTCGTAAGTGATTGATTGCTCACTTTTTAAGGTGTAAGCGATTTATTGCCCACTTTTAAAGGTTTTGTTTGGATATTGGACAAAGCAATGAGAAAGGAAAGGAAAATTTGAAAATAGCTTGAGAAAATAATCAATTTGTGAGTAATTTTCATCCTTTTTTTTATTCCTTCTACTCCTTCCCATAATCCAAACGAAGGCTTAATGTATTTGTTAATTATTCCAGATTGAGTTTGTTACTTATAGAAATTAGGAGATTTATCATCTTTCTTTGCTTGAATTTTGAAGGGTTATAATATATCACTTAAGAATGAATGATGTTTTCTTCAACTACTTTCTTGATTGTTTATTTCTTATTTTTAATATTATTCCCTGCAGGGACTTTTGAATGATCATTTCCAACTAGTTCAAGCAATACGAGTGGCCGGTGATTTTCAGTTTGTTGCAAAAATGATCCTCCTTTACTGCACTCAAATTAGGACGAACATCAGAGCTATTGCCAACTATCTGTACTTCCCAATCTGATGTATTTTTATACCTAAGTTTTAAGTAGTTGTTTCATGATTTAGGTATTAAATTTCTGAGTTTAATTTGTACAGGACAGAACCTAACATTGACTATGCAGGAGCGGCTGTTTGTGCTGGCCACCTTGGAATATGTAGTTGTGGGTAATTTAGCCATCTCTTTGCCAATGCATTAGAGGGCCTGATAAATTTTTTATATGGTCATTAAAAGCAAGTTCTTCACTTGAAGCTTGAGTGCTAGACTTATACATGCCTTACATGTAGTGTACTAAAAGAAGGATTGTAAGTGATACTTTTAACAATCCTAAGCTTTTTGAATTTTTATTTTTATTTTATTTTTTATTAGTTTTTATTTTTTTGCATTTTCTTCTCTTCATCTTTCTTTTACATTGATTGGATTAGATATGGCAATTGTTTTGCAGGCTTTATTTTCTTTTTTAGTCTATGGCATGTGTGTTACGAGAGTTTCTGTCATCATGATTGCATACGTGAGGAATCATGCCTGGCAATCATATAAAGCTGATAGAGTTTGGATTACATTTCATTAAGGAAACCTTTTGATACATATTTATCTCTTGGGGCCTTGGTTGAGCCGTTGTGGAGAAAAAACTGATGTAGCTGATAGAGTTCCAATGTGGATTTCCAAAATATCAAGATTTTGGTCCAATATGACCTCACACTTTACTAGACCAAAGAAGCCAAGATTGATGCATTGGACTGCCTGCTCTCACACAATTAAGAATGACACCATTAGTTGACAGTGTCAATGTGTTATTATGATGGTCCATTTCTATGATTTCAATTACATCTACACAAAATTTGAAGATTCAAATAAATCATGCTATCACATAGTTCTCTTGGTATATTTATTGCACCATAATACCATTTTTGTCTATTAATTTAGGTTTCTTGCATAGCACTTGACTTTCTTAATTGTAAGTTTCTTTCCTCTAAAAGAGAGATTGTGGACAATATTATTTGAAGTTCAAATGCTTTTCCACATCATTAGCAGTGACAGGTGTTTTTTGCTTTAATCTCATATTAGCTTTGAAATCTTGGAGCTCTATTCTTTGCAGTTTGAAATAAAAGTTCACATTCTTGTTATGTTTGTTGGTGCAGTATTGGAGCCCAATCCATACAACATGCTTGTCGTCTCTTTATGCAGGCCTGTGCACATAGATCTAGGGATCAGTAAGAAACGCATTGCAACATGCATTAGTTTTCTGCTACTAATGGTTGTAACTTGTAGAAGTTCCAGTAATCTTTTATTCCCTTTGTGCATCACATAAATTGAGATCAGTTTTTAATATTACTAACTTCTAGTGTTTGTTTCTTGCATAAATTATTTGCTCTTGACATCTTATGTTCATAGGTGATGGTTATTTGCTTTTATGCATAACATGTGTTTCAATTGAATTAGTAGTGGGTTAACATTTTCTCCATAAATAATGCCAATTTTTATTGCTATGTTATTCAAAATTGTGTAAAAGCTTGTGGAATGAGAGCTTTTCTCCCCCATCTACATGCACTGAAACAAAAGGAGACATATATGAATAATACTTACCTTGATAAAATTGAGAAGTTTATTTGAGGAAGTAATTCGGGTCATGAGTGAACCTCAGAGTGGTTTGTGTCAGGAATATTTGGATATCTTAATTCCCCTCCTTGGACCATTAGGGTGCATGCTAAATCTCCCTAGGGCCCTCTAGATCTATGCACAATTGAAGCAATAGGCATTAAAAACTTTATAGATCTCGATATATGTGCTTTACCTCAAATCTGGATGTTCCCAAATTGATTCCTATTGGTAAAGATGTGCTGAAATGGAGATGCTAAGTCTTCATTTTCTCAATTAAGTCTCTTTGCTTCTCTTTATCATGCGGTAAAATGGAGATGTTCCCTTATAGTATAATTTGGAATCTTTGGATACCATCAATAATGGACTTTTTCGCTTGGGAAGCTACATAGGGTAGGATAATGAATTGGATTAGCTTAAAAGGAGAGGATGGATGATATACCGAATAGATCTATCTATGAAAAAGAGAAAAAAAAAAAAAAATAGTTGATCATATTCTCCTTCATTGCTTGAAAGTAACTAGTTTGTGGTAGTTCATTTTCTTTCTTTTTTTTTTTTTTTGGAATGAAGTAGGTGATGCACTCCTTAGTAAGAAAACCATTTTCAGCTAGCATGCAACTTTTTTTAGAAATAGGATGAAAAAGGCTTAAAGAGTTGCTTCTAGTTAAGAATTAGGAGATTCTGGAGCTTTGAAAGACTTTGCAATTATCAGTATATTAAACTTTACTTGAGTGGTTTTACAGAATATATAGAACTTATGATAACAGATAAGAATAAAGGGGAGAGGCTATCATAACTAACAGATAAGGATGAGAAATGGGCTTCTCAGAGAGAGAAAGAGCTCGGATTGAGTCTGAGTCCTGTGGGAATCTGTAACTAATTCTGATAAGATAGGTTATTTTCTACGTATGAATAACTCTTCAACATGCTCCCTCAAGCGAGGCAGTGGGGATTGAACAACAACAAGCTTGCCTTTGAGAAAGTGGAATTGAGAGATGGATAACAGCTTTGTCAAGATATCAACAATTGATCTTGAGTTCTTTGGTAATAACCCTATTAAAAGCGAGACTCTGGGCACATGTTTTATCTCCAGTTTTTTGGTAATAACCTTATCTCTAATAAAATGAACATCAATCTCAATGTGTTTTGTTCTTGAGTGGAAGACTGGGTTAGAAGCAAGTTGTTTAGCTCCTATATTGTCACACCAGAGTGTAGGGCAATCATTTATCTCAATTCCAAATTTGAGAGAATAGAGATTGTAACCAAACAAGTTCTGTTACATCTTGAGCATGGGCACAATATTCTGATTCAGTGCTTGAGTGAGATATTACCTTTTGTTTTGTGGAGTTCCATACAACTAAGTTTCCACCAAGATAAATACAATAACCTGTAGTGGATTTTCTATCATCCAAGGAACTAGCCCAATCTGCATCAACATGCCCTTCTAGTGTCATTTCTGTTGTTGGTGAGAAAAGAAGCCCATAGTCAAGAGTGCCATTTAAGTATCTTAGTATACGTTTGCAAGCTTTCTAGTGATTAATTGTTGTTGCCTGCAAATATTGATTCAATTTGTTTACAAAAAATGATATGTCTCACCTGGTTAGAGTTAGGTATTACAAAGCTCCAATGATGGTCCGATATAGGGTTGGTTGTTCAAATAAATCACTATCAGCAAGGTGAATTTTTATTCCTTAGCACATAGGCGTTGGGTTGCTTTTATCATTCAACATGTTAGCCTTGGATAATAGATCAGTCATATATTTCTTCTGAATTAGATAGATTCCAGACTTTGTTCGATGAGCTTCAAAACCTAGGAAATAGCTCTGTGATATTAAATTCTTCAAGGTGAACTGTGCATTCAAGCTTTCAATAATCTTTTTCATCTTCACTGGATCATTCCCAGTTATTAGGATATCATCAATGTATACCAACAATATAAGAATTGTTTTTCCAGACCTGAACACAAATAAAGAGCTACTGATTTGGAGTTCACAAAATCAAGACTAATTAATACTACCTTAAGCTTGTCAAACCAGGCTCGAGGTGCCTGTTTTAATCCATAGAGAGCCTTTGTGAGTTTACAAAAAATTCTGCTTTTAATGGATTGATATAGCCTGTCGGTTGGTGCACATACAGTTCCTCTTATAGTTCTCCATTCAGAAAAGCGTTATTTACATCAAGTTGTTGTATATCCCAGTTATTTGTTACTACCAAAGTCAAAACGACCCTGATTGTTGAAGCCTTCACTACTGGAATGAATGTTTCAAAGTAGTCAACTCCTGGTGTTTGCTAAAAACCCATGGCAACTAGTTGGGCTTTATATCTTTGAATTGTACCATCTGAATTTCTCTTCACCCTAAATACCCACTTATTGTCAACAATGTTCATGGCAACCTTATATGGTAGCAAAACCCAAGTGTTATTTTTCATGAAGGCCTCATATTCCTAATCCATAGCTTGCTTCCAATCCTTGTTTTGCAAGGCTTGGTCAATGCTAATTGGCTCTAAGTTCTCAATTAAAACAGATGCTGATATGGCTTTTGTGTTGATAAGGTAGAACTTGGGTTTAGAAATGTCTGATTTGGATTTAGTGGTCATAGGGTGAATTGAGGTTTGACAAGGTTTAGGAATGCTTTTGGTATTAGGATGGAAAATGTCAGGTTGTTTTTGTATGTGATCTTGATGTTGCTCAATAGGTTTAAAAGAGAGGTCTTCAAACAAATTAATGGAAGGAGTTTCAATATTATTGGTGAGGGAAGGACCAGAATTGTTACCTTGATTATTCTTTTGACCTGAACTAGAATAGGTTGGTGAGGATGCAGTGGATTTTATGCTCTGAACTGCACTAGAACTTGTCATGCCAATATCAATTGGACATGGACAATCAAACTTGGGAATCCACTGATGATAAGGAGAAAAGGAACTTTTAGTAGAAGAATAATCTAGATGTGAGCTAGAACATGGTAAACCAGATAAAAAGGGAAAATCATTTTCATCAAAGGAGACACTATGAGCAATATAAATTCTTCTACAGGGATGTAGACACTTGTAACCTTTGTAACGAGCACTATAACCTAAATATACACACTTAGAGGTTCTAAATTGCAGCTTGCTATTATTATATGGGCTTAATTTTGTCTTCAGTGAAGGAAACTCTTCTTGGGTGACATGGAGCTTTTGTGGGGAAAACTCGTAAAAAGGCTTGGCAAATGGCCCCCTTATGTATTTTTTGGTCAGTTTGGAAGGAAAGGAACTTGTTAGCTTTTGGGAATGAGGAGCTTTCACTTCATAGACTGAAATATTCTTTTGTATGTAATCTTTGGTCTTGGGCTACTTTTGTATACTCCCTGTATACTTTGAGGGCACTGTTTTAGGTGCTTCCTCTTTCAGTTGAATACATTTCCTTTTATCTATCACAAAAAAAAAAAAAAAAAAAAAAAGTGAGGATAGCAAGCACAACCGAAAGTTTTTAAAAATTGAAAATTTGGTTTTTGATGGAAGAAGGCTTCAATTGGAGAAAGATAGGAAAGGGTAGGAGTTGGTAGGTGGTTTATGAAAGGTTGTTGTGCTAAAGGCTTCCCACCAGAAAGATAAGGGCATAGCAGCTTGGGCCAACAAAGTTAAGCACATTTCAACTATGTGTTTGTGTTTTCTTTCTACCTTACCATTTTGTTAGTGTGTGTATGGGCATGGATGTCAGAATTGTATGCCTATTTGATCAAGAAATGGTTTAAGATTGCAGTATTCACCCCCTCAGTCAGTTTGTGGTATTTTGACTTTCCTATCAAAGTGTCTTTCAACTAGGATTTGGAATTTTTGAAAAATGGTTTTGGCTTCTAATTTTAAATGTAGAGGATAGATCCAAGTGTATTTCGAGTAGTCATCTATGGAATTTACGTAATATTTGTATCCTTCCTTAGAGCTAATGGATGTTGAACCCCATATGTCTGAGTGAATTAGTTCAATAGGATAAGATGATACATTTGTTGAGTTTTGAAAAGAAATTTTGTGAGACTTTCCAAGTTGACAAGCAGTGCAAAAATCAAATTCAAAATTATTTGAAATACCAATTGTATTCATAACATTTTTTAGAATTGGTACACATGGATGGCCAAGTCTCCTATGCCAAATACTGAATTTCTTTGACTGATTATTTTGGAACGGACTCAAAGATTGACTCATTGTTGGACTCTTGGACTTTGTAACTGACTCAACAGCACAAGGCTGATTATTGGACTTAAAATCTGCAAAATAGGCTGAAGGAAGACTGGTAGAGGAGTTGTTGTGAGCCATGACCATCCGGTATAATCCATCGCTAAGTTTCCCTTGTAGTAATACCCTCCTTGTAATTTTTTCCTTGATCAAACAACAATTAGAGTAAAATTCAGCAATGATGTTATTGTCTTTAGTAAACTGTGAGACACTTAATAGGTTTTTGGTTATTTTTGGGACATGCAGAATGTGATTCATGAATAATAGTTTAAAATCAACATCTGAATTAATTAAAGACTTTCCAATATGAGAAATGGGAAGTAGTTGACCATTACCTACAACCAGCTTCTCATTACCTTTGTACTCTGTCTTTTGAGAAAGCGTATTCAGATTAGTTGTGATGTGATTAGTGACTCCACTATCGATATACCAAGCTTGATCATTGATGGTTGCTGGTGAAGTGATGAATGTTGTATGTTGGTTGTTCTGTCCATGTTGATTTTGTTGTTGAGATCCTTGAAATGAGATGTCAAACCTATGATAGCAACGAATAGCAACATGACCTTGTCTTCCACACAATTAACAAGTTAGTCTATTAGAGCCTCAGCGGGCACCTGGACCACGGCTTCTGCCATGGTAATTATCGTTTAGAGCTCAGCTGAATTGGTAAAGGAGAGGTGCCAGCCTCTACACTTCACGATGAACTAGTGAATAAGCTTCCTCTAGGCTTGGTAAAGGAGAGGTGGCCAAAACGTGACCGCTAACTTGATCCAAACTGTGATCAAGACCTGTAAAAAATATATAAACCCAATTCTTGGCAGTACTCTTCCTTTATTTCTCAATATCAGTTACACAAGTTATATCATTGGGTTCGATAATCAAGCTCCATGAATATTGAGTTTAACCCATTGTAGTATTTTGTAAGTGGGTGACCACCTTGGCGTGATTGAAAGGATTTCTTTATTATTTCATATACTTGAGAAGAGTTAGGGACATCAAGATGGCTCCTTCTGACTGCATCAAACTTCCTTAGTTGTTCCACACTGCATAAAGCATGACATCAACCGGTCAGTCATGGAATTGATGAGCCAAGACTTGACTAAAGCGTCTTGAGCTTCTCATTCAGCATAGTTTGGGTCATCCTCTACAGATGCAACCTTCCTTCCTATGATTTATGCCTTCTTCTTTCTGCCAGCATTATGTATCTCCAAAATTTGAGACCAAACATGATAATTAGCTCCATCCAACTTAATAGAAATTGTTAAAGAGGTAATCTCATGAATGGTCACCATGGATGACTTTTCGCTATTAAAAATACTCACATCTGTTTTTGCAGACATGATATGGTAACGAAGAGGGTGAAAAAGAAGGGAAGAAGTGTTGGCTTGGCAGCAACGGAAATTCTCTACTTTTGCTCTAATAGTAACTTGATAAATCGCCGAATAAATATTTTCATATATCTCAAGGATATTTATATTGGGTTACATAAGACTAGTTTAGGATAGTCAATTATACAGAATAATAGACAACCATATAAAATAATATACAGTTGTATAAATCACAGTTATATAATCAATTACAGATGTAAATCACAACTGTAAATAATAAATCACAGCTGTGAATATATGCTGACTTAATATCTTAGTAGAGGGTTCTTCCAAAAATCAGTTTTGTTTTAAGACATTGCTAAAAACACCATGAAAAAACATATATAGATGTATTATCCAAACACGAAATGATTCTCCTTACAAGTGTTTTCTATTTAGCAAAATTACTCCAAAATGAGTAAGACACTTTTCTAAAGAACAAACTAAGAAAAACCATAAGTGAAAGCAATATCATGTTTAATAGTTACCAAATATTTTAGAATTGGCTCCAGAATCAATTACCCAAGATGAAGCTGATTGGGTTACACATGCAACATTATTTGAATTGGCTAAAGTAATAATAGAGAGAGGATGGAGTAGCAGTTCACAATGTTTGGATGGGATTGCTAAGTTGAGTAGTGAGTGCATCACAAGAACTAGAGTCAGAAATTGCTTGGACAAATGAAGCAAAAGCTTTTAGTGGTTGCATAGTACCATCAGTAACTTGTTGCACATAACTAGTTTACCATATTTTATCTAATAGTAATGTTCAGTATGGCCAGTTTCACCAGAATGATCACACTTCCTAACACCATGTCAACCATTCTGGCCATCCCCACAAAAACCATGTCCTCTATGACTACTACAAAAGCCACCACAAGAACCACTATGACTTCGTTTATCAGATTCATGGCTAAGGCTTATTGTGTTCTTCATGTCAGATATTTTGATATTTTCTATATCCTGTTTCTCTATGACCTGATATTTTTTTCTATTGGATAATTTTTCTTGTTCAAATAGTAAAACATAAGATGCTTCCTTTACTGATTCTAAACAGTCATAGTATATCTCAGCTGCCCTGTAGCCTCAAAGTATCTGCCTTCCCAGGCAGATACCATTTTTCCCTAACTGGATGCCTCTTATATATCACTATAAGATTGTCTCTCTTTTCTTTTCCTTCTTTCTTTCTCCCTCTTTTTTGTACCTTCTAATTTGAGAATCATTTTCTTTCCTCCAGATGTGTGGGAGTGTTCTACATGTTGCATGGTGAATGTTCTCGTCTTCTCCCCAAATTCATGGAAGTCCTCCAGGTAACCAGATTATGCATGAATATTGGAAATTGTGATAAAATTCATACCTATTGAAACTTATTGTTTGAGAACTGCATCAGAAAATTCAGCATCAAAGATACAAAGACAAATACAATATACTTGTGTTTTAAGAATGCACAAATTGACCTTTTATTTTCCAATTCTGTGCAGTAGATTATCATGTATTATGTTTGAACTCAGGGCTTTGAATTTGCTTGTGTGATTGCAATACTTGGCCTAACTATGTACTTGTGAAGAAACTAGAACCACCAGCTAGACATGGGGATGAGATTGCAATGCTTTGTGACAAATGGAACCAAAAATATACGATGGCAAGGAACTGATAGTTAATAACATCTTTGTCCTTTAATGATTTTATCCATGCCTTCAAGGCTGTCTGGATGGATCTCAGCAGTATAACTTCTCTGCATTCCCACCAGTATGAGTAGCTGTGCACTTTGCTTGATCCTTTGACTTTATGTAATATTCTAGATATCACAAACAGGAGTCCATATAGGTTGTTTTCTATTCCTCTCTACCAAATTTTCATGGGAAAGGGCATATATGCACCCACAACTAATTGCTAACATTTGGTATTGCCAGCAAGCTGGAGCAGGAGAATCTCATGGGACTTGATCCTATAACCTGCCATTATTGGGAGTAGTGATGATACTATGGGATAACAAGACATATAATGTAAAAAATGTCAGCCTGTTATACATTCCAGCCCATATCCTAACAGTTTAAGCTTTTAGGTGTGTTGGTTGTTCAATCCTAACAATTTCTCCTACCATTCACCTCCTCCATTCTTTCTTCTCATGTGGGTTTGGAGTATCGCGTAAGGGAGGATGTTACCCTGGAATAAACTTGTTTTATTTTCCTTATGTTACAGTTTCTGGATTTGGAGATTGCAAAAATCATTTTAGTCTAATTCTTGCGAAATTGAAGGAATGTAGCTAAAAGTGTCTTATTCTTCTGAAGGTCCTAATGCCTCACCTACTACTGCTAGCTTTTTGGTAATCTTGATAAAACATCGAGTTGCGGTGAAAAGGAAGCAATTAAATAAATTACATAGGTCCAAATGACTTCCAATGTGGACTGCAGTTACATAGGGGTGCTATGGTTGCAGAAATTTTAAAACCTTGTGGGAATGCCTTTGGAATCAAGTGTTGAAAACTGTTGGAGCATGGAAAATAAGCACATTGAAAATAATTAGGGCAAGATCTCAAGTCTTGCAATCCAACTGAAGATATTGCAATTTATTTCTTCTTCTTTTCTGTAGATCCAGGAAAAAAGGGACATTTTTATTGTTCAAAACAAATGTGTAGGCAGAATTTTTGTGCATATACTTGGTTGAGTGACATCTTCAATTGATATGTTAGTATAGTCTGCTGCTTTATGTCCTTTCAATATTTTCAAGACCTTCATTTTCTTACTTTTCCATTTATGGGGTGGATTTGATCCAATGACTCCATTATTGGCATCATGTGCATGCAGAATCTTTTGAGAATGAGTTCCAAGGATGTTTATAGTGCATCATTTCCTGTGGCATCTTCATTGTTACAAGTACTGTACCAAGCAGTGGCACCTAGATATGATACAAAGTAGTTGTAGTTCCTTGAGAATTCCTTTGATACAGAATTTTTTTGGCTCAAAACAAACTATGATATCTTATTCAGTATCATTTTTAAAGTTAACTTCAAATTTCATTAAGACTAGAGCAGTAGCAATTTCTCGGCAGTGACAAAATGGAAGTGATAACTGTCTTAACTTATTTCTTATTTATGTTTTGATTTACAGCTGGAGATGCAAATATTGTATCTTAGACGGCAGATCTAGCATTTTGCATGTTCATTGAAGCCTCAACCGAGTCTCTAAGGTGCTGGATTTAACACTAATGAGGCCCACAACTCTCGTACCAATTCTGGAGAATATGACTTCTAACTGGCCGAATTGTCCAATGAATAGCAGACCTTCTGTTCAGAATATAATTCATACTAACATCAACCGCTGCCGAGCCTTCTCTTAGATGATCCTTTCTTGTTCTTTTGATCCTTTTCTTATTACTCCTGCTGCCATTGATACTAGCCACCACAATATTTTTAATGAAATCTTTGATCTTTCCCTGGACATTTTGACGTGTTCAGGATCCTGAACTCAAGTGCCCCAGATATAAGTACAGTTTCATTGGCTTTTGAAGATCACCCAGCAGGTACATATGCATTCCTTTTAAGAACAGTGGATTCAATGGTTCATACTCACATGCCTTACAGCTTTGTGCAGCCCATTGAATTTGTTGTTTTGCTACCATTTTGTATATCAATCCCTGGAGAGAACTAGATCATATGCAAGCTAATGTGTTTCTTGTGAAAGTGAAATAGAAAAATTATACTGTTTCAAATTTTAGAGAAGTAGACTATTTGCATGTGCCTTGACATCATCTCATCCATAGTAGTTGTAAATTTATTTTCTTGCCATATATTAAACTTGGATATGGACTTAGGATAAGGAAAGAAACATACTAAAGGTAATATGTGTTTTTCATTTGAAAATTATGGCGAATTTCCCTGGTGGAAATCACTATAGCAATGGTATATTATGTTTTTCATTAATGAGAAGATGTGTACTTCAAAGCTTAAATCATTTTTCGAAGTAAATCATTTGACATATTTATATATTTTATAATTCGGTTGATGCATAGTCATATTGGATTTATGTATTAAATTTTGTTTTTAGTGATGGCGTATTTATTAATAAGTGATTGGGCCAACTTAGTGGGTATTTGATAAATCAATTTACTAACTTAAAGTGACTTAATAACTTAAATTAAGTCATTAAGTAAATTAAGTATGTTTAGTGAAATAATTTAATAGTATGACTTAAAATAAAGAAACAACTTTAAGTAATAAATAAAAATGATTAACTTATTTTAGTGATGGCGTATTTATTAATAAGTGGTTGGGCCAACTTAGTAGGTATTTAATAAATCAATTTACTAACTTAAAGTGACTTAATAACTTAATTTAAGTCATTAAGTAAATTAAGTATGTTTAGTGAAATAATTTAATAGTATGACTTAAAATAAAGAAACAACTTTAAGTAATAAATAAAAATGATTAACTTATTTTAATGATGGCGTATTTATTAATAAGTGGTTGGGCCAACTTAGTAGGTATTTAATAAATTAATTTACTAACTTAAAGTGACTTAATAACTTAATTTAAGTCATTAAGTAAATTAAGTATGTTTAGTGAAATAATTTAATAGTATGACTTAAAATAAAGAAACAACTTTAAGTAATAAATAAAAATGATTAACTTATTTTTAAGTTCACGTCTTCATTTTATATTTTTATCGTCTTAATTACCTTTATGATTTTTTTGTTATTCCATGACCTTTATTGTTACTCGATCTCTTTTACCCTATTTATAATTTATGATGATTAATATGTTAATTTGATGATTTAGAATAAATTTTAAGTTAATTTTATCAAATAACCTAAAATAAGAACTGATTAGTAAATTTTAAGTTTAAAACTTAAGTATAATTTAACTTAAAATCAATTTAAGTCATTAAGTAATAAGTATAATTACTTGGAATGTACTCACTGTCTAACTAAACAACATTTCCCAATGGAATTATGATTGGTTGAAACCGTAAATCCATGGAAAATAACTCATTATAACTGGAGCATTATCACATTAACCACTTCATTGTCAAAATTAAATTCAATTAGTACAATAATCCACTTTATAGTTATTTGAAAATGTCTTAATTGAAATTAAGAAGAAAGGGGATTAGAAATATTCCAAAAGATTATTATGGGCACCACATGGTATGATAGTCTTTTTTTTTTAAAGGAAAAATTATGTTTCGAAAAAGCATGGTAGGATCATATATATATTATATAAGCTTATCAAAATAAGATTCTATCGAAATTAATTAAAAAATGACTTTCTCCCAATTTTTATTTTTTAAAATATCATAACTACCTTATGTAAAAATATCTTCTATTTTTAATAATGAAATTTCATTTATTGAAATCTCCTTATAAATTCATTTACATTGAAGAAGAGGAAGTAAGTCCTATCACACCCAAAATTCTAAAATTATGATTTAATTATAATATAAAATAGTTAACTTATAATTCTAGGGTTTGAAATGTGAATTAAAAGATAATAATATAATATTTGTAATAAGTGTGTTAATAGTTATTTTCATATTTAGACATTTTAATTCTAATGTACAAACGACAACCACATTTTTTTATTAAATATATATTTTCAAATAATAGCAACATCATGACATTTTATTTCACAATTTGTAAATTTAAAATTTTATTTCTTTTAAAAGTTGAAATAAGATGGTCTAATAGAAAGTTTTTAAATATGTCATGTATATTGCCTTAGTTGTGCATAAACTTTACTAAGTTTAGAAAACATATCATTTTTAAAAGCTTCAAAATTAAAAATTAAAAATGGCAAATTTATACTTTTCATGTTAGTGCTACTCAAAATAATTTTTTTTAGATTTTTATCTTTGATCATTTTTCTTAGGCAAAATTTTTCAAAGAAATTTGGTACAAGTTGTCAATTTATAAATAAAATTGAAAAATCAGATTTTGATTTACCTAAAATTAGGTTGTGAAGGTATTTTTATTGGATTCAAATAAGAGTATTATGTTATTTACATTGTAAAGTAAATGAAGATATAAATGACAAAATAATAAATGAGAACCTTAGCCCAACTTGCCCACCACTCAAAATTGTGACTACTAGCACACCACTTGAATTGTATACCTCTAGCTTACCACTTAAATTGTGCACCTCCTCCCTTTAACACATGCCTGCTTTTTGAATTGTGCACTTCTTTCTTCCACATTATCAATTCAAATTGTACCTTAATTCAAATCATGCACATCTCATTTTTAAACCGTTCTATGTTCCTGCAACTCAAATTATGCACCCCCTAGCTTACAACTTTTGGGCACTACAACTTGTGCACCTCTTCTCCTTTAATTTAACTAGCACACCACAATTGTACTTCTCCTTAACTCAAAACACAATGCACACCACCAACTATACATCTTTTCTTTTTATTTAGGATATGTGGACCAATATCTCATAGCACTTGCACAATCTTTCTTCTCATGTTATTAATTTAGGAATTTTTAACATTTATTTAAATTTTGCAAATGGTCATGTTGCTTCTTTGGAGGGACTTTTAAACACCTTAAATCTTCATGTTGTACGGATCATGGAACAACCATAAAATTCAACTAATAATAAAATCCAAACAACATCAACCTTCTCAACCCAAAATATTTGAATTTTGCATTTTATTTACTTCATCAAACCATTGTACATACTATTCAAGTTACTTATATAGAAATATAACTATTATACATAGCTTTACTTCTCAGTTTATTATTATTACAAAACTTTCCAACATTTAAAATACATATACTACAAAAACATAGCTTCCCAAATCCCTTAGTTGTAACACCATAACTTAACTCTTTTTTCCTTCTTGCTCCCCTATATCTTAGTTTGTAGAAAATAATTTTACATAAAAGAGATGAGCTACAACTCAATGGAAAAGAGTTTATTTTTCACAAAAGAGTGTGTAAAATGGTTATGTCGGTTTTATAATTTAAAACAAAAATCCGAAATTAATTTTAGGAATAAAGTTTTATAGGAACAAAACTTTAAATCAAAGTAGTTGTTGTCACTCTTAGTTCTTGAACCAAATAAATAAATAAATAAAAACACTAACAGATGTATAGTGATTAGGTCATCTCCATAGGGAACTTAGGATTAACAATACTAGGGGCAGGAATTTTAGGTGTGAGTATAGGGAAAGAAACATATTTTTGGTAATTTTTTGGGAGGGATAGGAAACTTAGAAACTAAAAAGAAAACAAATACAAGCTTCTGGAAATGAAAGTCACTTAAATTACCTCTCTTAAACTCAATTCACATGCTTGGTCCCAATCCAGTGCTTGCAACTTATTGATCAAGCAAGGGGTTTACACTAATAGCAGGGCACCAATTGATAGGAGAATTAACCATTTCAAAAAAGGCTCAACTCAATCCAATTGCTCATTTTGGTCATTGCAATCAAATGATTTGGATGGGTTTATTCTCATGTCAAAAAACATGTTTCTAGTATATTAGACTCATGACCATGGTTACTTCATTTAGTCCTCATAACCACTAACTCTGGCCTTTGAAGGTTCTTTTTGGTCCTCATGACCACAAACCTCGATAAGGTCTTTTCCAACCATAGATAGCTAAACCATGGTGGGTCAAACTAAAACAAGAGACCTCAACCCCCTTCACAAACTCAGAAGTGAAAACATATAAATAGAAAGAAAGAAGAACAAATAGAAAAACAAAAACATAAAAACTGAAATGTAAAAAATTGTTGAAATTAAAAACGAATTACAAAAAATGAAGAGAATGAAAAAACAAAAAAATAAACTTTCTTATTTTCCTAACATCTATGCTCTAGAAGAAGATAATGGACCTCTCCTCTAAGAGACAAATTGTCCTATCTAAGATAGCCCTTCGGGGAAAAGGAAACTCTACTATTTACAACTCTTGTATTTATAAGCAATAAAATCTCTCTCTACATCATTGCCCTTAAAGTTATCCTAGCTAGCTCCACTACCTACTCATACTAAGTTATAGTGTTAATGCAGCCATTAGTCAAGAAATGTCGTCGTGAAGTACTTGGCTACAATCGTCTTTTTACTATAATAATATGGAGGTGAAGATTAGTTAAAGTCCTAAGGGCATTTGCCTTACTGAGATGAGTACGCAATGATTGAAATATGAAGCTTATGCATAAGGTGGAGCGACTAAAGAAATGACTCAAATGGGAGCTACTTGGGATGATCTTCATAATAAATGAGAGAAAATGTTTTATTAAGAAGGGTAGTGCATTTGCTAAATGAATAGTGCACTTATGAGTTGTTGGTCTTATGAGCACTATGCAAGTTGGAATGAAGAGCATTTCCTTCTGAGTGTGATTGATTGGTGTGCAATTTGATGGAGGTTCCTTTAGTACACAATAGGATATGTGCTATGTAGCTTAGCTTCTAAGTATGCAATCCAAACCACTACTCAAAGGTGCACACTCTAAAAGCACTTCTCCAAGTGTGTAATGTAGATTGATGTTTTTAGGGTGCACAATCTACAAAGAGTTCTCCTATAATGGGTGTGCCATTGTTGGAGTGTCTAATGAAGGTGTGTTATCAGACCATACTGTAATGTGATAAGAGTCTTTTAAGTGTGTAATACGGCAGTGGCCTCCTTGAGAGCTCAATCCACACTACCACTTAAAGTTGTGTTATCAAAGTGTTTCTCTAAGTGCGCAATGTGGCTTGCTTTCCTTAGGACACACTATTCTCATTAAACTCAACTTAGTGCTTAATATAAGGCTCTTGCTCAATGTATTATTAGTGATAGCGCCCCTTACTTATCTACTCTTTGTTCATGAAATATTGGAAGCGTGCAAAAACATCCTTAGTCTTACAAAATCCTCACAAAACACATCAAACTGAATTTTTTTAAGGCATTAGCAACAAATTAAAAGAATGAGTTTGTCATGATTTGATAGTTCTCCCGGTGTATAATTTGAATTCTCATCATAAAACTATTGTATAAAATAAACAATAATGCATAAAAATCATAGAATTTTACTTTACATATATAGTTATAACACACTCAATAGTAGTTCTCACACCATACCTTTCTTAAACAAAGCTCTTTCCACAACCTATAATAGTTGTAGTAGTACAAAAAATATTCTATGACTCTCACCTAAGGAAATGTGTTAATGTATCTTATTAATCCTTGCATGGATCTTCTTGTTTTAGGTTCTTTCACCCAAATGTACTTTATCTTGCTTCCTTTAGAGACTCTCACCTAAGGATCATTCCTATCATTGCTTTTTATCTTTCTTTCAGGCCACTTATCATAGTGCCTTACAACAAGATATACCAATGCTTTAACTATCTTCATGTTTTTCATGCTACATCAATAAATTAGTCCCAAACAAATAAAGTATGTCTCATTACAACATAATATATCTTATTCATGAATAAGAAGTTTCAATCCTAATTTCTCATACTTAAGTGTTATGCACAACTGGAATTCTTATAACTTCACATCTTAGTTTTATTTTAAACATTTTATATAACAAATATGTTTGCTCAACTTTATATAAATAATTGAAACAATTTTTTTACACAAAACTTCCTTAGTTATTACAACAACTTAACTATCTTTAACTTTCATTTTTTTTTACTATTAGGTTCTCTTCAATTAGGTCTCTAGTTTTTTTTTTTTTTTCAAAACAAGCTTTGCTATATATTCCTTTCAACTTTTCTCACAAACAGAGAGATCAAAGCTAACAACCGATTATCCTCAAGAAGTTGCTGCTAGATGTTCAATTTTAAAAGCCATTATTTTGATTTCCAATCATATGAGGCCGACTTAAGGTGAATGGAGTGCCTAAGATGCAATTCATGAGGTGAGAAAAATAAAATCTCAAAGTAAAAGTATGTGATTTTGAAATTGGGGTAATTTTGAAATAGATTTCAAAATCAGAAGTTGAATTTTTTAAATCACCATTTCAAATTCAAAAGGTTCTTTAACTTTGCCTAGTTGCCTTCAAATAAACGTAACTTCTTTGTTTAAGCTTTGATTCACGCACCATTTGAAAAATTGGACCCTGACTTCCTAAGACCCTCCATTTTGTCCCCTTAGCACATGCCCTGATTAAGTGTTCTTTCAACACTCCAAAGTAGTTTTTGGTGGCCCATCGATACTCATATAACTTACTTTTTTAAGCCACTTTGGATATTGGGTACACTTTTATGATAGCTTGGTTAGACATATTTAGGCCCATTAAGTTTACCCAGGCACTCGGACACATTTTCGATCACCTTATGTCCTAATAATAATAATAATAATAATAATAATTATTATTATTATTATTATTATTATTATTACTATTACTATTACTATTACTATTACTATTACTATTATTATTATTATTATTATTATTATTATTATTACTATTACTATTACTATTACTATTATTATTATTATTATTACTATTACTATTACTATTACTATTATTGCATGAATTAATTCTTAGGTTTTTCTCATATATGAATGTATCAATATTTTCTATTTCTCTTCTCCAAATTGGCATGATTTTTATCTTTTTCTATTATAAGGTTTTTAATTTGTATCTCTTTTAGTTTATTTATTTATTTTTGCATGGGAATTCGATAACTCTCAAAATAAAAGACAAGGGTTGCCACCTTTCCAAAAGAAGGACACGTATGTGAGCATATGGAAAGGGGATTAGTGGGGATTTTGGAAAGTTGCATTTTGATTGATATGTGGACTTGATGCATTGGAAAGATGGACTACATCTTTTGGAAGGTCTTCATAGCACGCATTGAGAAACGAATAAGAGAGTCGGTCATGTTAAGGGTTGGTTTTTTTTATTTATTTAATGGGAAAAAAGAGTTTTAAAAAAAAAAACAGAGGCTAGGGGTTTTCCGAAATGAGAAATACTTTTTTATTGGAGGTGACGATGAGAAAAAGAAAAAGAAAAGCAGAAGCAGAAAAGAAAACCCGATTGGGAGACCTTGTCTTCGGCATCCCTCTTCTTACGATTAAGGTAACGACTTCAGGCATGACCAGCTTCCATAGTGTGACGAGTGGTTTGTACAAGGCTTGGGAACAAGTTCACCATCGTATGGCTGACCGGCGATTACTAGCGATTCCGGCTTCATGCAGGCGAGTTGCAGCCTGCAATCCGAACTGAGGACTGGTTTTTGGATTTAACTCACCCTCGTGGGATCACGACCCTTTGTCTCGGCCATTGTAGCACGTGTGTCGCCCAGGGCATAAGGGGCATGATGACTTGACGTCATCCTCACCTTCCTCTGGCTTATTTGTTTTATTTTTTAGAGGAAAGAAGACAAAGACGAGAAGCTTAGCAAATCTTGCTAGAGGGAAGCACTTCCAGGTACGTTTGTTAAGAGTTATATTGTCACTTTGTTTTTCATTCCCTCTAATTGTTTTTATCACAGTTTGATTGTCTAGGTATGGATGTGATATTGCTATGTTTTTTTCATTTTTCATTTTTATTTTCATTTGAGGATAAACTTGGATATAGTTTCAATTATACCATTGATCTTGGAGCCCATTGATTTTAGCATGAAATGGGTTTCCACTCACGGAATTTCTTGTTTGTTTGTTCTTTTGATCATGCTTCGTTTCGAGCTATTCATCTACGTATTGGATATCAAATCTGTGTCAATATTTTTGGATCATATCTTCTGGTTTGTGCTCTGATATGCTTGATGTGAGGGACTGACCAGAGGAAAGAAAGGCTAGAGGGAAAATAGGAAAGAAAAATTCAAAATTTTAAGTGGGAAATATTGGAAGATGATGATGAGATTTCTCTTGGTGGAGAACAGTTAGAATTTCATCTTTGAAAATTGAAGAACATGGATTTTTATGGTGGAAATATCAGATGAATATTGGGAGGATTAGCACACATGGTTTTTGTTTTAGGGAGAACGAGTCCACTACACTATCACTTTGGAGGGACATGATAGGGAAAAATGAAAAATGATTCCCTTTGGAGAGCCGAACACTTGAGGAGATTTTACACAACATCTAGAGATTTTTTTAGAGAAAGGTTGCCACTTTTTAGGTTAAAAATATAAAGATTACGCAATTAATTTGGTAAAAATATCCAATAATGTTTTGCATTACAACACCTCTTTATATAATACAAGACTACGACTACTTAAGGAATATACAACCATAAACAGGGCTACAATTATTTAAGGAATATACAACTAAAAAAACAGAGTTGCTATACAAAGATATTGACAAAAAGGAAATCACGAATGAACGTGATTTATGTGGATTCCAAATCACGGATGAGCGTGATTTATGTGGATTCCCTTATACGACCCCTCAAAATGGGCATTCCATCAGCAACATTGATTTTTCCACGTAACAAGTTGAAGTGAGACCGAGTGAGAGGCTTTGTCAGTAAATCAGCGAGCTGGTCATCCGTGTGAACATGAGAAGCACACAATTTTCCATGATGAACAAACTCAAAACAAAGTGAAGATCGATGACGATATGTTTCATCATGGAATGCATAACAGGATTGAGATTGAGCTGGGTTGCACCAACGTTATCATAGAGGATGAGCGGTGGTTCATGTAACATGAGACCAAGTTCATCAAGAAGAGACTTTATCCCAATAATATCTAAAGTTGCAGTGGCTAGTGCCTGATATTCTACTTTTGTAAATGAGTGAGCCACGACCTTTTGCTTCCTAGTGCGCCAGCTGATAGGATTATTGCCTAGAAAAATTATATAAGTCGTGGTAGACTTTTGATCATCAAGATCACCACCCCAGTCAGTATTGGAGAAGCCCCTAAGGACTAAGTTTGATTGACGACGCAGTAAGAGACTTAAGTGAATGGTCTATTTGACATAGCACAAGAGCCGTTTAACATGTTGTCAATGTGTGACTATCGATTTGTGCATGAACTGAGTAAGATGATTAATTGCGAAACCGAGGTCTGGGTGAGTGAGGGAGAGGTATTGGAGAAAGCCAATGGTGTGTCTGTATTCAGTAGCATCACAACTAGCTAAACCATCATCATGCATGAGCTTAGTAGACACAAACATGGGTGTTTGAACTTCCTTAATACCAACCATCTTCAACCTAGTAAGGAGATTGAGAACGTAATAGTTCTGAGAAAGAAACAAACCTTGTTGAACTGGAATAACTTCCACCTTGAGAAAATAATGCAAATCACTAAGTTCCTTCAGGGAAAATCTTTCACCTAAATTGACTGTTATTGCTGATGAGGATTAAATCATCAATGTGCACCTACACATATAGTAGAATTCCACCTCGATTGAATATGAATAAGGATCTATCATATTTCGAATCAAAGAAAGCCAACTTAAGAGAGCGTAATGCATTGTACCAAGATCTAGGCATCTGCTTAAGACCATAAATGGATTTCTGAAGAGAACAAACATGATGAGGATGAGACTGATCAATGAAGCCTACAGGTTACTCCATAAACACTTGCTCATTTAATTGACCATGAAGAAACGCGTTATTGACGTCGATTTGCTTGAGAGGCCAATTGTTTGACAAGGCCATTGAGAGGATACGCCGAATGGTGGTCGGTTTTATAATGAGATCGAAAGTCTCAGTATAATCGACACCCGAGTGCTGATTAAACCCCTTAGGTTGGTTCCAATGGTGGTGCAAGAGGGTGCTTGGTAGTAACCGATAGCTACTTAGGACAAAAAATATTATTCTGAGCCCAAGTGACCATGGGATTAGTGCAGGTAGGAGGTACAGGTGCTATGGGCAAAGACAACTCAAAGAATGATGGATTACTAATAGGAGAAGAGGAATTCATACCTAGTGTAGGAGACCGATTCAAGATTGTCATAACATTAGGCGTTATAGGTGTGATTGAGATATCATCCGATGGAACCATGCAAACCGGAGGAACAGGAGAATGAGAGGAAAGAGTAGGACACGGTGTAGTAGCAGCCGTAGGAGCATAAGTAGTTGCCTTTGTGAAGGGAAAAATATTTTCATCAAAGGTGACATGACGAGAGAGATAAAGTTTACCCGTGTGAAGGTCCAAACATTGAAAAACATGTTGAGTTAGGGAGTAACCAAGAAAAACACAAGGTTGGGACTTGAGTTGAAATTTATTAGCATGATAAGGAACTAGCCAAGGGTAGCATTGACAACCAAATATGCGCAACTTATGATAGTAGGGAACCTGTCCAAATAACACTTCAAAGGGACTTTGACATTAATGTAAGAGAGTAGGAAGATGATTAATAAGATAAACTGTCGTGGCCAAAGTATATGACTAATAAGTAGAAAGAGTTAAGACATGATGTAAAAGGGTCATACCCGTTTCGACGATATGTTGATGACGACATTTGACAGTGCCATTTTGTCGGGGAGTATGCGGGACAGTGGTAAAATGGCTAATGCCACGTTCAGTTAGAAGCTAAGTTTGATGAACTTGTGAAATTCAGCATTCACAGTAATTGGTCCTGTCAGTACTAGTGCGCATAGTGTGCCAGAACAGAGGTAGAATAATTCGCAGCAAGTTTAGGAGAACACCTAAGAGTGTCGTCCAAATATTTCATTAGATCATATCCAATGAGGATGGTGAGAAAGTTGCATGCCATGAAGGATAATTTGAGAATGTGAGTTTGTAGGGCAATTGGCTGGAAGTGTTGATAGTAACGAGAGGAAATGGAGATGTAGAGTTGGAGCCAGTGGGCTCTAGAAGAGGAGTAAAGTCAACACTGGACGACATGGAGTTGGAAGACGTTTCTAATCTCGTGGGAAAAGAACTCTCTGATACCATATAAGGATTACGAAAGTAATTTGGTAAAAATCTCCAAATGTTTTGGATTATAGTATTTCTTTTATATAATACAAGACTACGACTATTTAAGGAATATACAACCATAAACAGGGCTACAACTATTTAAGGAATATATAACCAAAAAAAGAGTTGCTATACAGAGATATTGACAGAAAGGAAATCACAGATGAAAGTGATTTATGTGGATTCCAAATCACGAATGAGTGTGATTTAGGTGGATTCCCTTATAGAAGAGAGATGAACACGACTGCAGCCCGAAGGGGATCCTTTATCTTAAATGCGAATTTGGTGGAGAGTTATGAAAAATCATGTGGCCATAGAATTCAGTGGAGCTTATTTGAATTTCTCCTTAATGATAATGCAACCATAAAATTCGGTGGCTTTTCCATGGAAATTAGAAGAGTGAATTTTTTATGATGAAATAATGGAATAAAGTTGATTTCCATGGAGAATAGAAGATTGAATTTGTTATGGTGAAATAATGGAATAAAGTGGCTTTCCATGGATATTAGAAGGTTGAATTTTTTATGGTGAAATAATGGAATAAAGTGGTTGTGCGTGGAGTTTTGAAGGTTGATTTTTATATGGTGAAATAATGGAGTAAAGTGGTTGTGAGGGAAGTCTTGGAGACTAATTTTTTATGGTGAGATAATGGAAATAAGGGACTATGCAAAATGGGTCACTTCGAAAGCAATAGAGGCGATTGCACCTCGTGAAAAGACACCACACAACCATCCATATTTAACAACCCATAGCCACCATTCATATAAATCTCCATGCATTCTCCAAGGATCACACAACAGCCTTTAAAGAGATTCTACAGTTGCACCATTGAAGTTCTCCATAGACACAATATTGAGGAATTTACACAACCTCCACGCATTGACTCTTCTCCACACGCTTTGATGGAATTTGAAGGGCAACCACACCATAGAAAGTAGATGACAGAAAGCTGCCACTTTGAAGATGTCTTAGGATTTTCTTTTAGAACATACAGCCCATATAAAGCATCAAATTGGAAATATTAAGAGCATCCTAATATCAACCCATTTTATACGGTTAAAGGTATGCTCTCTATCCTCCCATTTCAAAGTTCCATGAATATGTATGTCATTAAGAACTATATCCTCGTTTGATATTGACTTTGGGTGCTTTGATGTTCATTTGATTTTCTTTGATAAATTGCATGTTGAGTGATATAATACCCGAACTACTTTGGTGTTTTGTGATAGTATTTAAATTACAAATCTAGGTACACATATTATCATTTTTTTATGATAGTGGTTTGAATCCTTGTTTGGCATGTTAGAATTAGTAGAGTTTTTGAAATTACATTAACCTATCTAGGTATTCATAATCAACTGATTAATTATCATATTTCCCCCAACTAAACTAGTAGAGACCTTATTAGGGCTTAGAGGGGTGCTACCTCGTTGGAGGTATCTTCCCGATAGGTAACCTGATCTCCGGACCCAGACTCGGGTTTTTCGCAGATAACTTTTTCAAAAATTAGAAGTCCTTTTGGGGGTTTTGTTCTTACTTCATTTCCCCTTTAAAAATAAATAAAAGTAAATGGCAACTCCAACTTTTTATAAAAATAAGTTTTTCACTTTAATCAAAAGCGAGTCTCCCCAATTGAGTGGAAATGCATTGTGAAAAATGTGGGTCCACATTGAGCCTTTATATTGTACAATTTATTCCCTATATATGCCCTTAGAGCACAGATTATGGCTCTAATCATCCCTTTCAACTTGAACTTTGCTAGTATCTTTGTATTTCTTTCATGTCATACTATTAAAATCAATTAAGACAAATGATTTGCCATAGAACTTTGACCTCAACAATGTTCCCCAACCTCTTAAAAGAAATGGTCAACATGTCATTGACACTTCTAAGAGGAACCTAATCTAAGTGGTCTTGTCTAAATGGCTTATTCCAAAACTCCAAAGTCATTAGATGGTGTAAAAAGAAGGAATATGTTGATTCTCCATTGCCTATGCATATGGTGCAATAATTTAGACTAAGGGGTTTGAAATGTCTTCACACTTGAAGCAAGTCATCAGTGTTAACCTTTTTGTTAGCCAGTAACTAAGAAAATGTCTTGATCATTGATGGCGCTTTTGATTTCGATATGAAACTAGCTGGAGAAAAGAAAACTAAAGTTGGTTAATAGATGAGACTAAGAAGAAAGATTCAATTCTTATCTCGAGTTTTTCTATTAATCAATAAATCTCTAACATGTTTTGCAACAAAATCACATGACTTGATTGTCATGACACACGTTTTTTTGCCTTTGATAACATGGATACCCACTAGCCTTGCCTTGCAAGAATGGATGGATACACGATCCCTCCTTTAAGAATGGTATATTTAGTAAGACTAAAACCTGAAACTAGGACCTAACATTTTTTAAGGACCAAGAACCTGCCCATTGAGCTGTCTATGGGGAGTATTGTCATGGCTTACATATATATTGGAATCCTTTGCAAAATTTTAGCATAAAATTCTAGTGTATTTGGTTTGATGTGTAAGTTAGCATGCATTTGTGTCCTCTAATAAAGTTTATCTATTTAACTTTGACATTTGAATAATATCTAGGTATCTCGTCAAACATGATATATTTGGAAAATGTGACTTTTATATTCCTACTAGTGAGGCTAAAAAACTATAGTCATGTAAATCAAGTAGCAACTATTTTCTAATCGTATTGGTTTTTGATAAGTTGTTGAAAGTTATTTAATCTTAGCATATTTGACAAACACTTAAATTGAAAGTGTTTGCCACAAAGTTTTCCTTGTTAAGCTGCATTTATATCAAATAATAATCTCTATTTTTTTCTCATTTACAGTGCTTTGATAGAAATTATTTAGTTTTCATAATGGTTTGGTTGGTTTCCCCCCTCATTTCTAGGTAGAAATACCTCATGCTTTTGTTTGTGTTGAGAGCAAGATCTCTAATATGTTAGAATGAGCTATTTGTCAAGTTAGTAGTTTATTTTTACGTGTATTTATTCACCATTTACCATGTATTTTAAGATAAAAATAATGTGGAAAGTCTTATGGATCAATATCAAATTGGCCGCCAAGAATAGAGAAAAAAAACAAAAGAATTCTAAAAGCTCATTGTTATGTTTGGTTTCTAAAAAGTACTATGGAAAGAAAAAAAATTATAAAAAATGATTTTTTTTTTTTTTTTTTATGATTGATTGTACCATGAAAAACATAAAAGAAAATCAAGTATAATTAAAACTAATTAGAAATTTGTATCTTTTCAAATTATTTAATCTTTATATTGAAGAGTTAAAATAAGTAAAATGAATTTGAAGTAGCATAAACAAATAATTTATTGACTTTAAATCCATTTATTATTTTCCTTCACTTTTCCTTTGCTTCTACTTTTCCTTTCTATTTTTTCCCTTATATTTTCCCTCAAATTTTATGAGAACCAAACATAGTCTATATGTTTCTTACATCAACCCATGCCAACAAAATGGATAATGTATGTGAAAACATCATGATTCATGTTAAATTAATTGAGTCTTCTTTTTCCTGTGCTACCCATGATGAGCATGTGTATGGCCTATTAGTGTAATGACATCCATAGACCTACCCAATTCCACTCATCTTAATCCAATTGAGCTTACTATGTCACCAACTCAACACATTTTGGAAACATGGGAGATCTAAAGAGACAAGAACTCCATTTCTATAGCAGAAGAATTAAACCTCAAAGGAAGCTACATATTATGGAACCACACTGTTAAGAGCCTAAAACAAATGTGGTAGCTTGCAAAATGATCTAAGTATTTTAGATTATGCCTAGAAAAATCCAAGTCAAGTTGCCTTTAAAAATCTAGATTTGCCTATAGCCCTTAGGTAAGGTTTAAGATCTTGCACCATGCACCCCATATCCCACTTTGTGTTGTATAAAGGTTTATCTTCTTCTTTTTGAACCTTTACTACTAGCATTTCTTGTGTTGAGATTTTGAGGTCTATACAAGAGGCTCTAACTATCCCTAAGTGAAAAAATGTGGTATTGAAGGAAATGAAAGCATTGAAAGAAAAATAAAAATAATACCTAGTAACTTATTCAATTGCCAAAAGAGAAAAATACAGTGGGTTGTAAATGAGTGTTCACTATCAAATACAAATTAGATGGGATAGTTGAGAGGTATAAAACACATTTAGTTGCTAAAGGATTCACTCAAACGTACGGGACAGATTACCAAGAGATATTTGCACTTGTTGCTAAATTAAGCACCATACAAGTCCTCTTGTCATTGGCAGCCAACCTAGATAGGCCTCTTCAATAGTTGGATGTCAAGAATGCATTCCTAAATGGAGAACTGGACGAGGAAGTTTATATGGACTTGCTATCACGATTTGAAGACAATGAAAGAAAAAATCTTGTTAGTAAGTTGAAATGGTCCCTTTATAATCTGAAACAATTTCCTAGGGCATGGTTTGAAAGATTCACTAAAATACTAAAAGGTCATGACTTTACACAGGGGCAAATTGATCATACCCTATTCTTCAGGCACTCATCGAATGGTAAGATGACCATCCTTATAGTGTATGTTGATGATATAATTCTCACAGGGAATGACCTTGAGGAAATGGAAAGGCTGAAAGGCGTTATGGCTAGAGAATTTGAAATTAAGGATCTTAGACCCCTAAGGTACTTTCTTGGAATGGAAGTGGCAAGGAGTAAAAGGAGTATTGTGGTCTCTCAAAGAAAGTATACTCTTGATTTATTGAAGGAAATAGATATGCTCGACTGCAAACTTGTTGATACACCAATGGATCATGCCCATTGAGCTGTCCATGGGGAGTATTGTCATGGCTTACATATGGGAATCTTTTGCAAAATTTCAGCAAAAAATGCTGGTGTATTTGTTTTGATGTGTAGGTTAGCATGCATTCGTGTCCTCTAATAAAGTTCATCTATTTAACTTTGACATTTGAATAATATCTAGGTATCTTGTCAAACATGATATATTTGGAAAATGTGACTTTCCTGTTCCTACTGGTAAGACTTAAAAATCTAGTCATGTAATCAAGCAACAACTATTTTCTAATCTTAGTGGCTTTTGGCACAAAGTTTTCTTAGTTAAGCTGCATCTGTATCAAATAATACTATATATTTCCTTCTCATTTACTGTGCTTTGATAGAAATTATTTAGTTTTCATAATGGTTTGGTTGGTTTCTCCCCTCATTTCTAGGTAGAAATACCTCGTGCTTTTGTTTGTGCTAAGAGCAAGATCACTAATGTGTTAGAATGAGCTATTTGTCAAGTTAGTGGTTTATTTTTACGTGTATTTCTTCAAACCATTTATCATGTATTTTAAGATAAAAATAATGTGGAAAGTCTTATGGATCAATATCAAATTAGCTGCCAAGAATAGAGAAAAAAACAAAAGGGTTCTAAAAGCTCATTATTATGTTTGGTTTCTAAAAAGTACTATGAAAAGGAAAATATATATATATATATAATGATTTTCTTATGATTGATTGTTCTATGAAAAATATAAAAGAAATCAAATATAATTAAAACTAATTAGAAATTTATGTCTTTTCAAATTATTTAATCTTCATATTGAAGTGTTAAAATAAGTAAGTGAATTTGAAGTAGCATAAACAAATAATTTATTGACTTTTAGTCTATTTTTTATTTTCCTTCACTTTTCCTTTACTTCTGTTTTTCCTTTCTATTTTTTTCCCTTATATTTTCCCTCAAATTTTACGAGAACCAAACATAGCCTATATGTTTCTTACATCAATCCATGCCAACAAAATGGATAATGTAAGTGAAAACATCATGATTCATGTTACATTAATTGAGTCTTCTTTCTCCTGTGCTACCCATGATGAGTCATGCGTATGGCCTATTAGTGTAATGACATCCATGGGCCATCCCAAGTGATTGTGATAATTTAGGAATTCTAGCCATCCTGTATGATGTTATGTAGTTAAATGATGTCTTATGAGTAAACCATACTCTTCTTCCCCTATGCCCACATGTAACATCCATACCCTTGATTTAAGAATATTTATGTATTTTAAAAGGACCTACCTTGAACTTGAATTTAAGGATATTTATGTTTTTTT